>NW_028019582.1:0-690 GCF_054177405.1 Leptonychotes weddellii
TAAGATAGGCTATTAAGAAAGGAGAACAAGTAGATTCAAAAAAGCAAAGATTTGTCTAAAATCTAAGAAATGTGCATAGAAAGGAAAAGTGGGTGAGTCTCTTGGCACGTGTTCCTGACTAAATCAAATTGATGGAAAGCCTACTATGTTTGAAGAGACTTGTATTATCGATGAAACCATGGCTTAAACTAAAAGAAATATCTGTGATGGTTCAAGACCAGAATATACCAGAAATGCCAGAACTGTAAATGTTCAAGATCTCCAATCTTCTAAGGGCAAAAAGCACGCTGAGAAAAAGCTACTAGCTTTCCAAAGAGGTTATATTTTCTAAGGCTTACTAGAAAAAAAGAAGAAAAGAGAATTATTCAGGAGAATGGAACCAAGAAGCACAGGGGACAATGAACTGAACATCCCCTCACAGTAACTGTCCAGGTAGATTTCAATATGGACACACAAACATACTATTTTTCCTCTTTCTGAATGAGGGTGCTTGCTGAAATTCCAATTCCTTGGATATACTGTGTAATGTGTATATTTAGTTCATGAATGTATCAAGAAGAACCACATAGGGGTTTTTTGGCAGATGGACTGATACAAATAATATCCTGATATAGATAACAACAAGCAATACATAGACAAAGCTTGAGAGTCCAATACATGGACATTAAACTGGATGCCAGGAGCAGATGA
>NW_028019583.1:0-690 GCF_054177405.1 Leptonychotes weddellii
TCTATCATGCGCAGACCCTGGACAGCTATGACGAGTAGAAAAACAGTACAGCTGCCAAAACCGGTGGCCTTCTTCATTATCCAGCAGAGGGCAAATTATTTACACGTATAACAATGCATTTGAAATACATTTACCACGCATCATCATCAATTTCTTCAGATACAAAAGAGTTTCATTTAAATGGTTCTCCGAGCATAGAGGCCACTGCCCACGTAAAAAGCAGAGATAGCTTCGTTCTCAACACTGAGCATTATTGAGATGTCAAAATAAATATCATGCAGAAATATAGCAAGAAGAGACACTCTAGCTATAGGCAATAGCCTGGTCCCTCTGAAATCAGACCCAGGAGTCCAAAAGCGGCTCTGGACAAAACAGAGGGTAGTGGGGCCAATTCGTCCTAGTGGACGTTGCTTTCTTCCTTGGATGGACTTGTTGACAACACATCACAGAAAGTTCTTAAGTGTCTGCCTTTACAGGCGTGACTCTCTGTTTCACAAGTGCTTAAAATCACTAAACAAAGAAAAGCAAGCACTACATAAACAGAATCATTAATAATATAAATCTCACCTAGAGAAAAAGAATATTATGGCCTGTCTCATTGTGCCACATAAATAGTGATTTCCGTGGTTTTCCATTTGTCCTCTCTATGGATTTTTCTCCTTTGGTACATCTCATCTCTCATTTTACTCC
>NW_028019584.1:0-11126 GCF_054177405.1 Leptonychotes weddellii
CCCACATGACCCCGCCTTTCCGGGTTTCCGCCCCAGGGCCTGCCCTAAAGTCTTTTCCCCGCTGCTACTGGTCTTCGAGTCTGTGCCCCGTCTGCAGCACACAAGGCTGTCGCTCACAGGTGGTGTAGGATCCCCACAGACAGGCTCCCATCCGCTGCCGTTTATCCTCAGATATCTGCCTGCAGAATCAGGGCTCCCTGCTTTGTACCTCAAAACCAACCACCTGCAATATTCTGTTTGTAGAGATCCAGATCTTCTTACATCTCAGGCTGGTTTCATGGGTGCTCAGAGTGGTCAGGTAGATATCCAGCTCAATTCCGGGGACCAGTTGAAATAGGGTCCCCTGCTCCTCTGCCATCTTTCCTTCTCCCCCTAAATAAGATTATTTTAAAAGGGATTAATAAGATGTTGGTTGAAAAATGGAAAAAGAACAATTCAAAAAAAAAAAGAAAGTTAAAAAAATTAACTTTGAAAGACTAAAGAATCATGGGACAAAAGCCATGAATTTTATGTACAGTATTCCCCTAGTGCTGGAATTCTGCCATTCTCATTAGTGGGTAAACTTGGTCTTGGCTGGCTGTTCTTGCTGATCTTCTGGGGGAGGGGCCTGTTGCCATGGTTCCCAAATGTCTTTGCTGCAGGCGGAATTGCCCCACCCTTGCCAGGGTCCGGACTAAGTAATCCACTCGGGTTTGCTCTCAGGAGCTTTTGTTCCCTGCGAGCTTTCCATACAGCTTTGGAGGATGAGAGTGAAAGTGGTAGCCTCCCATTCTCTGCTCCAGAGGAGCTGAGACCTTAGGGCCCCACTCCTCAGTGCACCCCCAGAGAAAAGCAATCAATCACTCCTGTCTCCCCGGTCTCAGGCTGCACTCTGTGCTCACCCGGCCTGTGACCCAGCATTTTTCTTTCTGGCACACGACCCCATGTGGAGTCTCCAAACCCAGCAGAGTCCTGCGGTGTGCTCCCATGCCACTCCTCCCAGGAGAGTAAGGGAAGTCTCCCTGATCTGCCACTTGTTGGCTCCCTGATGGAAGAGCAGTGGCCCGACTGTGCTATGGATCACAGTTTATGGCAAAGCTGAGCTGAGAGCCCACTCCTCAGCTCCGTCTCTGCAGCTGGCTTCTCTGCTCCAATACCTGGGAGCTCTGCTGTACTCAGGCACCCCCGGTCTTTCTGTGACCCTGAGGGTCCTGAGACCACACTGCCCCAGCGAGGTTTCCACCCCCCGTTTAGCCACTGGAGTGACGTCCCTCTGTGGAACAGACTTCTAAAAGTTCCAATTTTGAGCTCCGCTGCTCTATCACTTGCTGGTAGCAGCTGACGGAGCCCCCTTCCCCCCCATCCATCTTCCTGAATATCACCTCGGATTCACTTCTCTGCACGTCCTACCTTCCAGAAAGTGGTCGCTTTTCTGTTCAGAGAGTTGCTGCTATTCTTTTCTTCGATCTCCTGTTGAGTTTGTAGGTGTTCAGATTGGTTTGATCCCTATCTAGCTGAATTCCTGGGACCAGATGAAATTTAGGTCTCCTACTCCTCTGCCATCTTGCTCCTCCCCCCGCCCATGAGATACTCTTAACTATAGGAAACAAACTGAGGGTTGCTGGAGGAGAGTTGGGTGGGGGAATGAGGTAATTGGGTAATGGGGATTAAGGAGGGCACATGATGCATGAGCACTGGGTGTTACATGCAACTGATGAATTTTTAAACACTACATCTGAAACTAATGATGTACTATATGTCGGCTAATTGAATTTAATAAAAAAAAAGAAGAAAAGATTTTGTATTCCACTGTTTTAGGATGAAATGCTCTGGATATATCTGTTAAATCCATCTGGTCCAGGCTGTCATTCAAAGCTTTTGTTTCCTTGTTGATTTACTGCTAGATTATCTGTCTGTTGCTGAGTGGGGTGTTAAAGTCTCCTACTATTATTGTATTATTATCAATGAGTTTCTTTAAGTTTTTTATTAATTTATTTATATATTTGTGTGTTCCCAAGTTAGGGGCACAAATATTGACAATTGTTAGATCTTCTTGTTGAATAGACCCCTTTATTATAATATAGTGTCCTTCTTCATCTCTTATTACAGTCTTTGGTTTAAAATCTAATTTGTCTGATATAAGGATGGCTACTCCAGCTTTCTTTTGATATCCATCAGTATGGTAAATGGTTCTCCACTCTTTCACCTTCAATCTGGAGGTGCTTGTTGGTCTGAAATGAATATCTTGTAAGGAGCATATTGATGGGTCTTTTTTTTATTATTCATTCTGATACCTATGTCTTTTATTTTTAAGAGTTTATTTATTTATTTGAGAGAGAGAGAGCACAAGAGCAGGGTGGGGGCAGAGGGAGAAGCAGATTCCCTGTCAAGCAGGGTACCCAATGCCAGACTCGATCCTAGGACTCTGGGATCATGACCTGAGCCGAAGGCAGTCGTTTAACCAACTGAGCCACCCAGGCACCTGATACTTTATGTCTTTTGATTGGAACATTTAGTCCATTTACATTCAGAGTAATTATTGAAAGATATGAATTTAGTGCTATTGTATTACATGTAAAGTTACTGTTCCTGTAGATTGTCTCTGTGCCCTCCTGGTTTTAGTTACTTTTTTCTCTCTGCTCAAAGGATCCCCTTGAATATTTCTTGCAGTGTGGTTTAGTGTTTACAAATTCATTTAGTTTTTGTTTATCTTAGAACTTCTTTATCTCTCCTTCTATTCTGAATGACAGCCTTGCTGGATAAAGTATTCTTGGCTGCATATTTTTCCCATGTGGCATGTTGAATATATCATGGCTTTCCTTTCTGGCCTTCCAGGTCTGTGGACAGATCCGATGCCAGCCTTATATGTATATCTTTGTAGGTTAAGGATCTGTTGTCCTAAGCTGCTTGCAGAATTTTCTCTTTATCATTGTAATTTGCAAGTGTCACTATAATATGTTGTGGTGTTGACCTATTTTTGTTGATTTTGATGGGTGTTTTCTGTGCCTCTTGGGCTTGAATGCCTGTTTGTTCCTCAGATTAGGGAAGTTCTTAGCTATAATTTGTTCAAATAATCCTTTGCCCCCTTTCCCATTCTTCTTCTGGGACTCCTATAATGGGGATATTATTTCATTTTATGGAATTACTGAGTTCCCTAAGTCTCCCTTTGTGATCTACTAGTTTTCTTTCCGTCTTCTTTTCAGCTTCCTTATTTTCCATAATTTTATCTTCTACATCACTGATTCACTCCTATGCTTTGTTCAGCCTCCTTTTTATGGCCTCCACTTGGGCCTTCATCTTGGTTATAGCATTTTTAATTTCAACCTGACTAGTTTTTAGTTCTTTTATCTCTATAATAAAGGATTTTCTAGTGTCTTCTATGCTTTTTTCAAGTCCAGCTAATATCCTTATAATCATTGTTTTTAATTTTATTTGAGATATCTTACTTTTATCAGTATTGATTAAATTCCTGGCTGTGAGTACTACCTCCTGTTCTTTCTTTTGGGGTGAATTTCTCCATCTCGTCATTTTGTCCAGAAAAGAAAAGAAGAAAGAAAAAGAAAAACAACAACAACAAAACAACTATAACACCAACAGCAAAAACAAACAAACAAACAAAAACTAGATCCTGGGTGTGTTTTGGTCTGCCTGTTAAAAGAAACTAGATCACAAAATAAGAAAGCAAGATATATATATAGGGTATATATATATATCAATGAAAGGAAACAAATAAAATATATATAAATTATATATAAAAGTAAAAATTAAAAAATAATTTAAAAAAAAAGAAAATTACTGAAAAGATAATAATAAAAATCTGAAGAATAAAAGTATAAAGGATGCTAGATACTATTTTCCCCTAGAACTGAAACTTTGCAGTCCTCTATGATCAGTAAACTTGGTGTGAACAATTTGTTTGTGCTGGTCTTCTGGGGGAGGAGCTTGTTGCACTCATTCTCAGGTGGATTTGCCCTAATGGAAAGCACTTCCAGTGTGCAAGGAGGCAGGGCTTTGTCTAAGAGGCTCCAGACTCCACTAGATGGTGCTGTTTTGCTCCCTGAAGGATTTCAGCACTGATGGGCAATATGGCTGTGCCCACTCTCTAGCCCGAGAGCTGAGAATTCTTGCCCCCCACTCTTCAGTGAGCCCTCACTGAGGAGAAATCAATCACTCTTGTCTCCCCAGTTTCTGTCAGAACTCTGTGTTCATCCTGCCTATGTCTGTGCTTTTTTTAGATCAGGCACACAGCTGAGTTTCAAAACTCCAAATTTTAGGGACTCCCATGGCAGAGACCCCTGCTCTTCTTCCTGGGGAGGGCCTCACCACACTCCTACCTTTTGTTGGACCAGTCCCAGAAAATTGGTCACATGACTACACAGCTGTTCACAATTTATGGTAACACAGAGCAGAAAGCCAGCACCTAGACACACTGTTCTCAGCCAGCTTCCACACTCCTATGCCTGGGAACCATGCCCCACTTAAGTGCCACCCGTTCTTCTTGCAACCCAGGGGATCCTCAGATCATGATGTTACACCAGGGATTGTGCCCTGCTTTGCCACGTGAACACCTTTAAGCCAGGCATGTCCCCCACTGTAGCAGACTTCTAAAAGTTCTAATTTTGTGCTCTTCTGCTTATAATACTCTGTGGTGGCCCCCTTAAGCAGGCTCCCTCCTGGCCGCCACATCCTCAGCTATATCACACTGGGTTCAAGTCTCTGTACCTCCTACATTTCAAATAGTGATCACTTTTCTAGTTGTAGACTTGCAGTATTTGTTTTCTCAGACCTCCAATTGACTTCTCAGGTATTCAGAATGATTTGATAACTGTCTAGTTGTATTCAAGGGCAAGACAAATTTAGGGTCCCCTATTCCTCTGCCATCTTAACTCCTCTCCAAGGGTTCTTTTAAAGTTGGTTTTCATAGTTTCTGCCATTGTGTTCATTGCTTGTATGGAAATGTTGATTTATGGAGCTCCTCACTCTATCATTCCAGTTGTAAACTTTTAATTACAGTTAGTTAATGAGAGAATGCACCCACAGAAAGAATACATTATACTTAATAAACATTTGTTGAGCAGCTAATATTTCCTGGGCACTGGGCTAGGTCCTAGAGATCGAAATATGGGAAAGAAATAGCACTTACTCTCAAAAAGCTCAAAACTCACAAAGGAAATTAACACATGGATAGGAATAAGTGAACTGAGAAAGAAATTAAGGTTTTTCCTTAAGGATTAAAGGAGGGAGTATGACCAGGGAATGAAGTGAAGGGGCTGACACATCCACTTCCATCTACATTATTTCCAAGCCAGAAAATAACTATAGAGATATTGTGAGACTACTTACATGTTGACATTTGCCCAAATTTTTGTATTTTTTGCTTTATTTCTCTTTATTTATACCTCAGAGATAATAAAATTCTTAAAATAAAAAAGTCTATAATATGCCTTAACAGAAAGCAGGAAAAGACCAGTAGATGCAGAAAAAGAAACTTACTCCATTGCTAGACTTAGGGGAAACAGGAACCTCAAGAGTGAATAGTAGGTGGTAGCAGCATAGAATAAAGATAGAAAGAGGGAAAAATAATGAGCTGGATGTCCCAGGTGTCTTCAGTAGAAAATGGTGCTGAGAGATAGCACCAGAGTTTGGCGCAGGGGCTTAAGGGGAAAAAGGTTTTTGTTGTTTCCTAATTCAGAGGTACATGTGTCATTTTATTTCATTTTAAAGTGATTTCACTTTCACACATTCAATATTGTAAAAAGGTATAGATTTCTTTCTAACAATTTGACTAAATTATTTCTTCATCTTCTTGAAAAGACCAGGATATCTTTTCTTCAGTACAAATTACATTAGGAGCATTGGAAAAATGTGTCAAAGCCATCTTAATTTAATAAACATCATCTGGCAATAATATAATTTCTGTGAGTTTCTTAAGACTTCCCAGAGGAAAACTGATTTCTTTCTGGATGGTAACCAGTTTCCCCGACTATGATTTTGTTCATACCTGGAGGCTGTACTTATGGTCTGGTACAATCTGAACTCCACTAACCTGTGGAGGTCTCAATGCAAGGCTATTAAATGGAGGCAGAAATTTGCAGAAGACTGACGAAGAAATGAAAATGCTACAGATAACAAAAACTGAGGGATAAGCATAAAGCCATGAAGTCAATAATAATAATCCTTAATGCTGGAGTCTGTTCTGGGGTGGTGTCTTAGTCCATTCAGGCTGCTATAACAAAATACCAGAGACTGGTGGCTTATAAACACCAGACATTTTTTTCTCAGTTTTGGAAGTTGGGAGGCCAAGATCAGAGTACTAGCATAGTCAGCTTCTGGTGACAGTCCTCTTTGGGGTTGCAGATGACAACTTCTTGCTACATTCTTACATGGTTGAAGGTAAAGGAACACTTTTGGGCTTCTTTTTTAAGGGCATTAATCTCATAATTAATATGCGGAGTCCTCATGACCTAATCATCTCCCAAAGACCCCCACATCTTAATACCATTACATTGGGCTTTAGAGGTCAACAAATGAATTTGGCGAGGGACGGAGGGGAGGATATTCAGACCAGAGCAGGTGGAAACAGAAATAAAGATTTCTCTGGAAATAGCTTCATTTCTCTGTTCTCCTACTGGAAAGCACACTACATTGCAAATATCTTTATAGACTATTTAGGTAGCCTAATATAGACAGATGCTATCAAACCAAACTTACAGGTTTTCATTTCTGTAAAGTAAAACCCCATTTGTTATGTTTAACTAAAGAACACAAGCTGAATTAACGAACTGCTTAATTTATGTAATTGTTAAGGTACATGGTTTTGTGCATTTCTAGTACCCTCCAGGGTTATCAGGATTTGCCTCTTCACTCAATTTTTCCTTTAAGCAAAATTCACTGCAGAGTAGGCTAAGTGATGCCATGGTGACAAAAAACACCCCAAATCTTCACGATTCACACAAAGGGTCCTGCTCATTTATATCACTCACATCAATGTGCTTTCCTAGATCTGCGTGGGCTCTGCTCTGAGCTGTCATCATTCCCACTGTGGGATGTGGGCTGATGGAACAGCCACCATCTGAAACATCATCAGTGACTGTGACAGAGGGAAGAGTGAGAAGCAAAGATCCTCCTGGCTCTCAATGCTTCCACCTGTAGGTGACACTCATTCCTGCTTGTGTTTTGTTAGCCAGGTGAGTCACATGGATAAGCTAAATTTCAAAGAGGCTCTGGGTGTTGGAGAACAATAACACAGCCATCCTACCACACTTGCCTCCTTACACAGTCTATCCTGTGCCATTCACAAGAGTGACAGCTGCACAACTACTGTCTACTAGTCTTGGTTTTCCCTATGTAGGTTTACAGTCTAGGGAAAATACAAACAAAAGACCCCACTATGTTGAGATTCCCTGACATACTTGTTGGGTGGGCAGAACCAGCAGAAAAATGCCACCATGACAGGTGACCCAGTCCAGGAAGCTTCTTTGTCACCATGGGCCTGAGACTCTTCTTCGTCTAAGACACTTAGTAGTTCAGTCTGGGGAAACCTGTTCCACTCCCTCAGGCAACACTAAGAGGGAGTGGAAGCCCCAACACCAGTAGATGAATCAAGAAGACCTAAGACAAGGCTCTGAAATAAAACTGATGTGAAACCACAGCCTGGAAAAGTAAGCCAGAACTTCTGTATTAAACCTAGACAGGGTAACTGCCTGTTAAAATTAAACATTTAAGTAAGATTTAAAGAGTCTCCTAACACAATAGACAAATTGTCAAGAATACAACAAAAAGGGGTGCCTGCATGGCTCAGTCATTAAGCGTCTGCCTTTGGCTCAGGTCATGATCCCAGAGTCCTGGGATGAGCCCCACATCAGGCTCCCTGCTTGGTGGAAAGCCTTCTTTTCCCTCTTCCACTCCCCCTACTTGTGTCCCCTCTCTCGTTGTCTCTCTCTCTGTCAAATAAATAAATAATTTTTTTTAAAAAAAGAATACAACAAAAAAATTACCTGCCATGTCAAGAACTAAGAACACAACTGGAATGAGAAAAGACAATCAACTGACATTAACACTGAGATGAATAAGATCTGAAATTGAGTAAGTTGAAATTATCTGATAAGGATTTTAAAACAGCTGCTATAAAAATGCTCCAACAATTAATAACAAATTTTCTTAAGCAAATAAAAACAATTACAAAATCTCACCAAAGAAATATAAATTACAAAAATAGACCAAAATGGAAATTAAAGAACTGAAAAATACAATAGCAATTAAAAAAAAAAAAACCTCACTGATTGGGCTCACTAGTATAATGGTAATGACAGAGGGTAGAATTACAGAACTGGAGGATATAATTTGCCCAATTTGGACAGATGATCTAAACAACAGAGAGAAATAGACTTGAAAAAATAAACAGAGTGGGAAGAGCAAGATGGCGGAGGAGTAGGAGACCTAAATTTTGTCTGGTCCCAGGAATTCATCTAGATAGGGATCAAACCATTCTGAACACCTACAAACTCAACAGGAGATTGAAGAAAAGAATAGCAGCAACTCTCTGAACAGAAAAGCGACCACTTTCTAGAAGGTAGGACGTGCGGAAAAGTGAATCTGAGGTGATATTTGGGAGGATAGACCACAGGGGGAGGGAGCCTCCTCAGCTGGCTACCTGCAAGTGATAGAGCAGCAGAGCACAAAATCAGAAATTTTAAAAGTCTGCTCCACTGACGGACGTCGCTCCAGTGGCTAAGCGGGGGATGGAAACCTCGCTGGGGCAGCGTGGTCTCAGGACCCTCAGAGTCACAGAAAGACTGGGGGTGCATGAGTGTGGCAGAGCTCCCAAGGATCAGAGCAGGGAAGCTGGCTGCAAAGATGGAGCCAAGGAGTGGGCTCTCAGCTCAGGGTTGCCATAAACTGTGATCTACAGCACAGTCGGGCCACTGCTCTTCCAGCAGGGATCCAACAGGTGGCAGATCCGGGGAGACCCCCTTCCTCCACCGGGAGGAGCGGCATGGGAGCATACTGCAGGACTCTGCTGGGTTTGGAGACTCCACACGGGATCATGTGCCAGAGAGAGAAATGCTCGGTCACAGGCCAGGTGAGCACACAGTGCAGCCAGAGACCGGGAAGATGGGAGTGATTGACTGCTTTTCTCTGGGGATTCACTGAGGAGTGGGGCCCTGAGTTCTCTGCTCCTCCAGGGCAGAGATTGGGAGGCTACCACTTTCACTCTCGTCCTCCAAAGCTGTACAGAAAGCTTGCAGGGAACAAAAACTCCCGAGAGCAAACCTGAGCAGATTACTTAGACCAGCCCCGGCAAGGGCGGGGCAATTCCACCTCTGGCAAAGACATTTGAGAACAACTGCAACAGGCCCCTCCCCCAGATCAGCAAGAACAGCCAGCCAAGACCAAGTTTACCAATCAATGAGAATGGCAGAACTCCAGTGCTAGGGGAATACAGCACATAGAATTCATGGCTTTTTATCCACTAATTCCTTATTCTTTCAAAGTTAATTTTTTTAATTTTCCTTTTTTTCTTTTTCTATTTTTTGAAGTTTGCTTTTTCCCTTTTTCAACCATCTTATCAATCCCTTTTTTAAAAATCTTTTTTATTTTTCCTTTTTAGAATTGTATTCTATCCCTTCATTGTAGTTGTTCTCTCTTTAAAATTTGGGGTTACAGTTTTCTTCTAACAGATCAAAATATACCTTAAATCTCTAGTGTATGGCTTTGTTCTAGTCTCCTGCCTGATCACATTCTCTCCCCCTTTTTTTAAATTTCTCTTCTCCCATTTTTCAACCAACTTCTTATCAATTCCTTTTATAAAATCTTTTATAATTTTCATCTTTACATTAATACTCTATCCCTTCATCATATTTACCCTTATTTTTATACATACATAGGTTTTTCTTTCTTTAAAATTTTGGGAGGAGTTTCTTCTAACAGATCAAAATTGCTGAAAATCTAGTGTGTGGCACTGATCTATTCACCAGCCCAAACATATATGATCATATTCTTTTTTTTCCTTTTTTTTTCTTTCTTCTTTCTTTCCCTTTCTTTTCCCCTGGTTTCAGGCCTCTTCTGATTTGTTTAGTGTAGATTTTTCTGGGGTCGCTGTTTACCCTATTAGCATTTTGTTATCTCATTCATCTATTCTCTCTGGACAAAATGACAAGATGGAAAAACTCCCCTCAAAAAAAAAAAAAAAAACAAGAGGCAGTACTGACTGCCAGGGACCTAATCAATACGGACATTAGTAAGATGTCAGAACTAGAGTTCAGAATGACGATCATAAAGATACTAGCTGGGCTTAAAAAAATGTGGAATATACTAGAGAAACCCTTTCTGGAGAAATGAAAGAACTAAAATCTAACCAAGTCGAAATCAAAAAGGCTATTAATGAGGTGCAATCAAAATGGGAGCTGTAATTGCTAGGATAAATGAGATAGAAGAGAGAATTAGTGATACAGAAGACCAAATGATGGAAAATAAAGAAGCTGAGAAAAAGAGAGATAAACAACTACAGGATCACGAGGACAGAATTCGAGAGATAAGTGATACCATAAGATGAAACAATATTAGAATAATTGGGATCCCAGAAGAAAAAGAGAGGTAAGAAGGTATATTGGAGCAAATTATAGCAGAGAACTTCCCTAATTTAGGGAAAGAAACAGGCATCAATCCAAGAAGCACAGAGAACCCCCCTCAAAATCAATAAAAATAAGTCAACACCCTGACATCTACTAGTAAAACTTACAAGTCTCAGAGACAAAGAGAAAATGCGGAAAGCAGCTTGGGACAAAAGGTCTGTAATCTACAGTGGTAGAAACATTAGATTGGCTGCAAACCTATCCACAGAGACCTGGCAAGCCAGAAAGGACTGGCATGATATATTCAGAGCACTAAATGAGAAAAATATGCAGCCAAGAATACTATATCCAGCTAGGCTGTCATTCAAAATGGAAGGAGAGATAAAAAGCTTCCAGGACAAACAAAAACTAAAGGAATTTGCAAACACAAAACCAGCCCTACAAGAAATCTTGAAAGGGGTCCTCTAAGCAAAGAGAGAGCCTAAAAGCAACATAGACCAGAAAGGAACACAGACAATATACAGTAACAGTCACCTTACAGGCAATACAATGGCACTAAATTCCTATCTTAAT
>NW_028019585.1:0-690 GCF_054177405.1 Leptonychotes weddellii
TCTGTCACACAGCAATAGCTAACGATACAGAGCCACACCCTCTTCATGCACAGTTGTTTATTCAGTCGACAAACAAATCTCTTCAAGTCATTCCTTGCTTATTAACCCCAGCCGCATCCAAGGCACACGTGGAGGTCCACAGACAAAAACAAGAGCCAGTCCTACTCTTTGAAGAAGCCCCCATGGTGTCTGCAGAAGGGGTGACGGGGACCACAAGGAACTGCAAAGTGCAGTGTCTGCCCGGGAGGGGCCGGCAACCTCGCAGACCAAGCTGACGGCGGAGACAGGGCTCAGGGGACGGCTCAGCACCGGCAGGGCTGAGCCTCTTGTCCCTGAAGCAGGTCTGGTCCTTATATAGCTGCTTCCCAAGACCCTCCAAGTGGGGACCTCCCTAGAGAGGTAAGCCCTGGCTCATGGAGTCCCCAGGGCCCTGGACAGTGTCCATCTCATGGGTCCGTGCCTGGTGGCATACAACTGTAGGGGGGCCGGAATTTCTCTCGCCCTCAGGATCTCCAGCTGGGCCCCAGAATTCAGCAATGTAAGGCAGACGAAGAGGAGAAAAGCACACAGTCATTTAAAAAAATTTTTTTTTTAAGATTTTATTTATTTAAGAGAGAGAGAGGCGCCTGGGTGGCTCAGTCGGTTAAGTGGCTGCCTTCAGCTCAGGTCATGATCCTGGGGTCCTGGGAT
>NW_028019586.1:0-690 GCF_054177405.1 Leptonychotes weddellii
CCCCCCAGGCTTGAGCTGGAAGGACGGACGTCCATCCCGATGCGAGCTGGGAGGCTCGGCCCGGCGCGCACCCCACATGCTTCTGTCCCCCTTGCTCCTGGCAGGAGTTCCCACTGGCCATCCTGCGGGGCTGGGAGTGCTACTGCGCTTACCCCACGCCTCAGTTCAGCCTTCGGGACGCCGTGGACAGCTCGCTGTGTGGCCAGGAGCCTGAGGCGCAGAGGCTGGCCCCGTACTGCGAGGTCTACCAGACACCCATGCAGGGTGAGTTCGGCGCCTGGGGGACGAGCGGGGTCCCGCGCTCCGGGGGTTTGGAGAGGCCAGCGTGGCCGTGTGTGGTCCTGGGGCGGGGGGGGCCTCCACCGTCCCTGGAGGCTGGACACGGGACGCTCCTGGCCTTGACCCGAGTCTGGGGACGGAGGTAGTTTGAGGAAGAGCAGGAGAGCGGCGGGGCGGGGCCAGCCACCCCCCTGCAGAATCCAGAGCGTTCCGTGCTGTGCGGGGAGCCAGGGCCCGCTGCCCGGGGCATGGGAGGCCTCTCTGGCCACAGGCCTGTGCAGCCAAGCCCTCCCCTCCCCGGGCCTGCCTCAGTTTCCCCGTCGGTGTAGTGGGAGCCTCAGGGCAGCGGGTCCCGGTGGGGCGGTCGGTGGTCAACCTCTGGACTTTCAGACACTCGCTGCACGGACAGGC
>NW_028019587.1:0-690 GCF_054177405.1 Leptonychotes weddellii
TCCTTTTATAGGATTATAGCTGGACAGACATCCGCTGCCCCTTTGAAAAACGAAGAGATGCAGCATGTGTGTTTTGGGACAATGTAGTATACATTTTGGGTGGCTCTCAGCTTTTCCCCATAAAACGAATGGATTGCTATAATGTCGTGAAGGATAGCTGGTATTCCAAACTGGGCCCTCCGACACCTCGAGACAGCCTTGCTGCCTGTGCTGCAGAAGGCAAAATTTACACATCTGGAGGTTCCGAAGTTGGTAAGGACTGACTCGGTATTTTTCTTTGGGGAAGGTGTTTTACCAAATATGTTTCTTGGCTTTCATATTTACATAAACAGTTGGTGTTGTCTTTTTGAGATAATTTAAATACATATCTGTCACATTTTAGAGCCCATTTTCCTGAAGGTTTACCTTACTTTTCTTAAAAAAATCCTTTTACAAGAACTTCAGCTTCCTCGATTATGTTAATTGTCCCATTTTTTTCTCACACCATCTGGATTTTAGTTCTATCTAGATTAGTTTTATTTTTTTATTTTATTTTTTTTTTAAGATTTTATTTATTTGCGAGAGAGAGAATGAGAGAGAACATGAGAGGGAGGAGGGTCAGAGGGAGAAGCAGACTCCCTGCTGAGCAGGGAGCCTGATGTGGGACTCGATCCCGGGACTCCAGGATCATGACCTGAGCCGAAGGCAGTC
>NW_028019588.1:0-690 GCF_054177405.1 Leptonychotes weddellii
GAAGAGACTGTCTTTGTTCCATTGGACATTCTTTCCTGCTTTGTCAAAGATGAGTTGACCATAGAGTTGAGGGTCCATTTCTGGGCTCTCTATTCTGTTCCATTGATCTATGTAAAAACCATCCAGTCTTGATTCTGAAATACTACAACAGCTTCTCCTGACTTCCTCTTCTGAGACATGATCAAAGTTCTATTGAGGTGGTGTTTTCCCTTTCTGAAATAAATCTAGTAAACTTGGCTTTATTTGATTAACAGTTTTTGTTTTTTTTTTCCTGGTAGACTTTAAGAAGTTTATAGTTGACCCAGAAAAAACAGTAGACAAATGACTTGTAGATAGCAGACACTTGCAAGAAGTTCTCAAATTTTAAACAAGTGTCTTTCTTATTGAGATACTTTGATCTACACCCTCTCATGGAATGAACTCAAACCAAAGACTTGGCCTGAATGCAATCAACATGTAAAGCATATAAGGATTGCTTTAAAGATTGGACGTGGGTAAAAAGTATGGACAAGAGTGAACTTTGCACTTTTGTGATATCCAGAATTGCACCAGACACTCTTAGAAATGTGGCAAATGCTTCTTGTGGTGCCTCTTATTGAATAAAGGTAAGAGATACAGGATATATTAACTTTTCTCTTTTTCCATTGTTGATCAACTGCAAAAATTATTTTAATTATCTGTGTTTTCCTT
>NW_028019589.1:0-690 GCF_054177405.1 Leptonychotes weddellii
TTACTTCTTTCATTTGTTAAAGAAAAAAATTTACTTTCATTGTACTTTTGTAAAGATGTAGCAAAGATATGAGCATTATAGTTCATAATGTCACTTTTGTAAGATTCACAGGATAAATTCTTAAATTTAGGATTGGGGAGAATGTCCATTAAACGAACAACAGCAACAAAGGAACTCTTGTACTTACTCTTACGAAACAGTTGGGAGATAAGTATGTCTCCTCCATCATCACTCTTGATTTTTTTTACCTTGGCCAAAAATGGATTGTGTAAGTTACCTAAAGTATCTTTAGATATGTGTAAGAAATAAATTATAAGTATAGAAGTGACCTCTGAGACAGACAAATTTCTGCATCGTGATTTACTAAGTTACATGGTCTAGTCTTTAATGAGGAGACAAAGTAAGTGGGCAATGTATTAAAAATATCAACATTAACTCATATAGAAAAAACATTGTTATAGTGAATATAAATATTTCTTAGGAAAAAAAGATAAAATGTAACTTGAATGAAGAAGAAAGGCTACATCACAAGAAAATTTGTAACTGTGTGGTGATGGATGGAACTAGAATGATTGTGGTGATCATTTCACAATATGTACAAAAATATCAAATCATTATTTATATACACTTGAAACTAATATAATGGAAAATGTTAATTTACCTCAATAAAAAATTTTTTAAGAGAAAAAA
>NW_028019590.1:0-690 GCF_054177405.1 Leptonychotes weddellii
TATTGTTCAAAATACTTTATTACAATCATATCTTTTCATGTAATTTGGTTTATTGGGTGTGGATTAACTTCACCACTTTAGTAGGTACAGAAGAATGAGACTGGTTACCCTGCTATATGACTTGTCATTCTAAGTTAGCTTCTTTAAGCATCTTTTCCCCCAGGGTGGCTAGGGTTCAGAGAGTGTAGCATATGATTCCCCTACATGGTCCTCAGGCCCAAGTCTCTGAAACAGAAGCCATGTTTGTCATTTTTGTCATCAGCATGATTTAGTACTGCAACCTCAGTCAAGGTGTGGCCTTGCCAGACAGTAAACATATAAAAAGAATATAACTTCCTTCAGGCAGTAAAAGAGATTAGTTAAAGGAAGTTGGCTGTGACCAAGATAGAGCTGGAGACCGAAATCAAAGGATTTGTTTGTAAGGGTCTAGAAAGCATCTCCTGTTTTCATTATAAAGAGGGTTCAGCGTGTAGGTCTATAGTCCTGGTAAGGTCATTTTGGGTGCATATGTGACTCCTGGTTCTGTCTTTTACATCTCGTCTGTAGGAGATGCCCATCTTTGCTTGGAGAGCAAAACTCTTCACTTGATAGGTGAGTAGAGTTCCAATTCCTGAAAGGTTTTATGTGTTAAGAATTGAAAAGTAAATCTACCTTTAGAAATTCATATTTTTATCTTGAGTGTGAGGATGA
>NW_028019591.1:0-690 GCF_054177405.1 Leptonychotes weddellii
AAGCCCCTAGATTTGCCTTTCTAGAGGGATTAGTTTCACCATCACAAGCTTGAATCATGCAAGGTTGGTGATTCCAATCACGTTCCAATTTCCCTTGCTTATTTTTCTGTGCCAAAGACAAATGGATCTTGGAGAAAGAGAGTGGGTTATTGTAAATTTAATCGGGTGGTGACTTCAATTTCAACTGCTGCTCCAGATAGAGTTTCTTTGCTTTAGCAAATCAACACATCCTGGCACCTGATATTCAGGTATTGATCTGGTGAATGTGTGTATGTGTGTTTTTTTTTTCCTGTGCCTATTAGTGAGGACACCAGAAACAGTTTGCATACAGCTAGCAGATCCAATAACACAGCTTCATTCTCTTACCTCAGAGCTGTATCAATTATGTCATAATCTAGCCACAGGCGCCCTGATCTCTTTTCTATTCCATATTTCATGTGTATTAATTACATTGATGATGTCATGCAGATTGCAGATGATGAGCAGAGGTAATAACAAGCTTAAATACCTTGATAAGATATATGAATACTTAAAGGTAAGAATTAATACAGACAAATCCAATGGCTTTTCATATATATACTTATATATACATATATACTTACATATTTATTATATTATAGCTGTATCTCTTCTAAGTGAAAGTTAGCCTA
Organism: Leptonychotes weddellii; assembly: GCF_054177405.1. Taxonomy (NCBI): domain Eukaryota; kingdom Metazoa; phylum Chordata; class Mammalia; order Carnivora; family Phocidae; genus Leptonychotes; species Leptonychotes weddellii. The sequence goes on from NW_028019591.1 coordinate 651, forward strand.
ATACTTAGTGAGGCTGTTTCAATTTTGGAGGACTATATGC
>NW_028019592.1:0-690 GCF_054177405.1 Leptonychotes weddellii
CAGATTGCTGGTCTCCACCCCCAGAGGTTCTGCTTTCCGTAGGTGTGGGGTAGGACCTGGGAACTGGCCTTTCTAGCAAGTTCCTAGGGGACTCTCTGCTGCTGGCCCTGAGGCTACCCTCTGAGAACTGCTGCTTTAGGGAAGGACTTGCAGGGCTTCGCTGGGGCGGGGGGAGTTGAGAAGTTTTATTTTACTCTTGCCTTTTAGGTTTTTTCATTGTCTGTCACTGAGTGAAGGAATTATACTTTTTTATTAATGAAGGTGATTTTTGCAATGAATTAGCTACAGGGTGGAAGAGCCAGCGACGTTAGTCGAACTGCAAAAGAACGAGTGGGACCCAATCATAGAATGGGCGGAGAAGAGGTAAGATGCGCAGCCCCGCAGGCTTGGGCAGGCTGGTGGGGTCAGGGGTCACACTGGACCGCTGAAGCCCTTAGCTGGTTGACTTTCTGAGTTCAGAGCACCCATGGGATTCAACAGCTCCTGGATGTTGAGGGATAGGGCTGGCCCCCTTGGAAAAAAATGCTCCTCAAATTAGCATCAGCCACCATGCACCAAGTGCGTACTGTGTGGGGATGGAGCCCCAGCTCTGCCCTGATTGGCTGTGTGACCTGGGGTTAGTGCCTTGAGCTCTCTGAGCTTCCTCGTCTGTGAGTGGGCCCCATCATCCCCACCCCTTAGCGTGTTGTG
>NW_028019593.1:0-690 GCF_054177405.1 Leptonychotes weddellii
TTTTTTCCCCCGTGGTGTCCAAATTAGAGCCTCTAACTTCTCTCTAAATAGGTCAGAATATCTTGTAATAATAGCTCTAGCCTTCTGCAGACCTTGTGCTCCTGATCCTTGCAAGTGGATGAAACCACTTTTATGTGAACGTTGAACTCAGCCATCCCTGCTCTCCACCTGATCACACATGTATGCCTGCCTCTGCACCTCTCTGGTCAATAGGTTTGCAGAAACCCATAAGGCAACCAGTGGGGCCAGCAAAATTCTAATAGAGGCAACCTCCCGCGGGTTAGGGATGCTTTTCTGCGGACTCATTGGGCAATGTGTGGCCTGATTTTTTGTAGGAGGAAGGTGTTATAAATGGTTGTGGGGTTCCTAGGATAGCCCACCCATTTAACCCATAATGCTTTAAGTACCATATAAAATCCTGGCTCGCTATGGTCATGATTTGAACGCATTCACAATTCTCAACCTGGAGCTGAAGAGATGAAAAGTAGTGAAAGGCCCTAAAAGGAATTTTCCTAGCTAAGAATGGAAGACAGGAGAATGTCTTCCAAAAATGACCAATTTGCTAGATAGACAGATTGAGTTTGTTTGAATTCTGAAAAACGGAGCTTTATCACTGCCGAGACATTTCTGTGGTCACGTTGTAAACTCGCTTTGTGTGCAGACGGGGTAAGCTGCCTGCATGCGGTATTG
>NW_028019594.1:0-690 GCF_054177405.1 Leptonychotes weddellii
AAAAAGAAGGAAAAATGGACTTTACAGGTATAGGACTCGAAAATTATGATAGTAGAAATAGTAATAGGCATCTTTCAAAAATCTGTGTTTCCACTGGTACCTGTTCTTTAAGCTTGTTCTGATGTTTTCTCTTTAAAAGGGAAATCTTAGATTCAGTGAACTAGTTCATTCATGTACAGGCTTAATGATTTCATTGTTCGTTTGATGGTGGAAGGTAGCATGTAGAGCAGAATGCCTCAACCTGGATTCCTTACATATTTAGATTTTTAAAGATTATTTATTTATTTTAGAGAGTGAGAGAGCAAGAGTGAGGGGCAGGGAGGGAGGGAGAGAGAATCTCAAGCAGATTCCCCGCTAAGTGCAGAGCTGACAGGGGCTCAGTTCCATGACCCTGAGACCATGACCCAAGCAAAACTAAGAGTCAGAGGCTTAACTGACTGGGCCACCCAGGTGCCCCACATTTAGATTTTTAACGTGTATTTAGATTCTTCCACTTGGTTTTGAAATCTGAGTACCTCTGAGGGAAAATTACTTTAGGAGTAGTTTTTCGATGTTTATAGCAGCAATGTCCACAATAGCCAAACTGTGGAAAGAGCCAAGATGTCCATTGACAGATGAATGGATAAAGAAGATGTGGTGTGTATATATATACAATGGAATATTATGCAGCCATCAAAAGGAATGAGATCT
>NW_028019595.1:0-21740 GCF_054177405.1 Leptonychotes weddellii
ATTAAATGTGTAGATTGCTCTAGTTAGCATTGACATCTCACAATATTTGTTCTTCCAATCCATGAGCATGGAACGTTTTTCCATTTCTTTGTGTCTTCCTCAATTTCTTTCATGAGTATTTTATAGTTTTCTGAGTACAGATCCTTTGCCTCTTTGATTAGATTTATTCCTAGGTATCTTATGGTTTTGGGTGCAATTGTAAATGGGATCGACTCCGTAATTTCTCTTTCTTCTGTCTTGTTGTTGGTGTATAGGAATGCCACTGACTTCTGTGCATTGATTTTATATCTGCCACTTCACTGAATTCCTGTATGAGTTCTAGCAGTTTTGGGGTGGAGTCTTTGGGTTTTCCACATAAAGTATCATATCATCTGCAAAGAGTGAGAGTTTGACTTCTTTGCTGATTCGGATGCCTTTTATTTCTTTTTGTTGTCTGATTGCTCTGGCTAAATAGATCACTCTTAATTGAAGAGAGAATTAGAAAAAAAAGAAAGAGGGGTGCCTGGGTGGCTTAGTTGGTTAAGCGTCTGCCTTTGGCTCAGGTCATGATCCCAGGGTCCTGGAATCAAGCCCCACATGTGGCTCCATCCTCAGCAGGGAACCTGTGTCTCTCTCTCTCTCCCTTCCCCTCCCCCTGGCTTGTGCTCTCTCACTCTCTCTCCTGCTCTCTCTGTCAAATAAATAAAATCTTTAAAGAAAAAAAAAAAAAGCTAAATAACCAAAAACTAATACCACAAGCTATTCAATAATGTATTCAATGGAACACTGAAATGTGTGTGTGTCTGACAGAGCCAGAGAGAGAGTATATGTGTCTCTGAATCATAAAAATAAATTCCAATTGATTTATAGATCTAAACTCAAAAACAAAACAGAACTATAAAGTATTAAAATAAATTGTAGGCAAATATATTGATGGATTTAGGATAAATATGAATTCTTAATATAACATTTAAAAGATAAAAGGCATATTGGAAGGACTAATAAATTTTTATTATATCAACATTTTAACATTCTGAAGGATAAAATACTATATAAATTAACATAAGATGATAAGACAAGAAAATATTTCCAATATAAAACAAAGACTGCTATCCAGAAAGTTTTTTTTTAAAACCCACACTTTTGAAAAATAGGCAGCAGATTGATTCAAAAACTCTTCATAGCCAATAAACACATGAAAGATACCCAACTTCAAAAATAAAAGGTGAAAGGGTGCCTGGGTGGCTCAGTCGTTAAGCGTCTGTCTTCGGCTCAGGTCACGATCCCAGGATCCTGGGATAGAGTCCCACATCAGGCTCCCTGCTCTGAGGGAAGTCTGCTTCTCCCTCTCCCACTGCCCCTGCTTGTGCTCCTGCCCTCGCTCTCTCTCTCTGTGTTAAATAAATAAAATCTTTTAAAAAAATAAATAAATAAATAAAGGGTGAAAAATGAAATAATGAGATGTAACTTTCAGATTATTAAATCAAAAAACATATGGTCTTGGGGTATATGAGATGTTATGGTAGCTCTGGAGAGGAATCTGGCATTATCAATCAAAATTTTAAATGCATATGAAGTATGCCTCAGCAATTGAATTTCTTAGAATATATCTTAGATAATTTATATCTGTGCAGAAGGAAGAATGTACAATCATCTCATTTCTGTTTATAACAGAGAAAACAGTTTCCTCTGGGAGTAACAGGGATTCTCTGTTGCTTAGATTTTATTTGTAATGTCTGGATTTTTTAATAAGAATAGAGTCAAGATTGAAATTTAAAATAGCAATGTAAAAGATCTAGTAAATCTATAAATACTGAGTTATGAAGAATTATACATTGTATTACTAAGTGAAAACACTACAGCCTGTTAAACTGTGATACCATTTGGGTCCCCCAGGAACACTGAGCCATTACATTCATGTATGTAGAGAAAAAGATCTGCAAGGACAACACACTAAATAGTATCAGTAGTTTTCTGTAAAAGAGAGTTGAGAACTCAAGAGTGTTCAGAATGGGAGAGTGTCTTAACCATGTTTAGTATTCTCATATTAAAAAAAAAAACCCACAGACAGACAAGGAAATTAAACCTTTTTTATTAAATATGTGTAACTTAAAATTAATGTAACTGTGGAGGTTTAGCCTATTTTCTTAAATGAAAATTTTAAATGAGCACTATGATTTCTTCTAAAGTCTTTCAGTGTATCAAAACTCCTTTCTAATCTAACCTCTAGAGACACCCAAAGACAACAAAATAAATAAATAAAATTCAACAGTCAGGGCTCATTGCCAGCCTTGTTTTATCTCATGTTTAATGAGCATGCCTTTTCCAAGAACAATAACACCCAGTGTAAAATGACTCACTATTATAAAGATTTAGATATATTGCTAGTGAACCAATGTCTCCTAAAACAAAACAAACAAACAAATACTAAAATGCCTGTCACAACATGATTATTCTATAAGACAGCTCTTACTCCTGTCTCCTAAGTACAGCTTTAAAGGAGCCCTTCTGTTGTACTTACTGCCCTCATTCCCACCCAGGGCAGCTAAAAGCTGAATGAAAAAGTATAAATTAGATCATATATTGAATACTGTACCTTTCCTGCTTAGGTCCCTTTCCCTCATCTAATACCATTTACAAACTTCCCTTCTAGCATTACCAAGTATTTTTAAAATCTGGTTTCATAAAAAATCACCACTGCAATGAACAGCAAGTATACCAATTTACAACATGGAATGATTTCTTTATGGCTCAGTTATTAAACCATGAAAAAGAGTATTTATAATCAAAGTGCTGACACAACATTAACAACAATGGTGAGAAGGACATTGTTATAATACAGCTATTGCAGTTGTTCATTATTTGTGGTAGAGGGAAATCATGTTCCAATGGCTCTTCTATAAAACATCAGTTAAAGAAATGCCAATACCAGCATTCTCAAGCTGCCTCATAAGAAGCTCTCATTTTAGCTGACATAGCCAAAGTGCCACTAAAGCCAATTTTCAGTGCTATAGAAAAATTATGAAATTGAAGTACCTCCCCACACCCTTATTTATCTGACATGTTCATAACAGAAATGCAAAACCATAAAATAGGGCTGTCTGAGCTGGGAAAACAAAGAGTAATTAATCACATTAACAGAAAGCTAGCTTACAAAGTGCTGATCAACAAAACATGGAAGAACCATTTCTGGAGAGGTGGCTCATTTATCAGGGCTGAGGAGAGAACAGGATCTCAGGTAAGGACAGGGCTCGCATGAATTCTGAGTGATTAGGAAACTGAATGACAGGTTTCCTGCAGTCATCTTTTGAATGGAAATTCCACAGGCTCCAGCGAATTTCGTACTAGCAAGTGAATTCTCCAATTTAAATGCCCACATTGATTTTGTACTGTAAGTGAAAACACACATTCACTCAACAAATATCAGTTAATCATCATGTTCCAGGCACTGGGCAACTGCAGTGAATGACAAAGATCCAGGCCTCAAAGAAGTTACCTTCTGCTGGAACAGCAGAAAAACTAAACCAGTAGATTATTTAGATGGTAGAAGATGTCAAGTGCTATGGGAGTGGACCATGGAATAATCTAGGGAAAGTGATGCCAGCAGATTCTGGCCTTTTCTAATAGGAAAGGTGATCAGAAATTTAAGAGAAGGAATAACTGATAAGGCTTCATAGGCCATGAAAAAAGGCAACAACTTTATTCTGACTGAGACAGCAAGGCACTGTAAGGTTTGAGCACAGCAAGAACATAATCTGACCTACATTTTAACTGGATCATTCCAATGGCTGCGTTGACAGCGGATGATAAAGGTTCAAGAGCATAAGTAAAAAATGCTAAGCAAAATAAGTCAGCTGGAGAAAGATAAATACCATATGATTTCACTCATATGTGGAATTTAAGAAACAAAACAAATGAACAAAGGAATAAAAAAGAGAGACAAGCCAAAAAACAGACTCTTAACTCTAGAGAACAAACTGATGGTTACCGGAGGGGAGGTGGGTGGGAGACGGGTGAATAGGTGATGGGGATTAAGGAGTGCACTTGTCCTGATGAGCACTAATGTACAGAATTGTTGAATCACTATATTGTACGCCTGAAACTAATAGAACACTGTATGTTAATTATACTGGAATTGAAATAAAAAACTTAAAAAAAAAAAAACAAAAAACATAGAAACGAAAAGAGATGGTAGGCTACTGCCAGAATCCAGGAAAGAGGTAATGAGTAGATTAGTCTGGGTAATATGAGCAGAGGTAATTAAGAAGTGGCCAGAATTCATTTTAAAAGTAGCCAAGATAGGGCGCCTGGGTGGCTCAGTTGGTTAAGCGACTGCCTTCGGCTCAGGTCATGATCCTGGAGTCCCTGGATCAAGTCCCACATCGGGCTCCCTGCTCGGCAGGGAGCCTGCTTCTCCCTCTGACCCTCCCCCCTCTCATGTGCTCTCTCTCTCTCATTCTCTCTGTCTCAAATAAATAAATAAAATCTTTAAAGAAAAAAAAAAAAAGTAGCCAAGATAGAATTTACTGTTAAATGTGGGTATGAGAAGAAGAAAAGCATCAAATCTAACCCTACAGTTTTTGGCTTCAGCAGCTAGAGGGCCTAGAAGCAGGAGACCTGTAGGACAAGATCTGGAATTCAGTCTGGGACAGGGTGAACTTGAGCTATCTATTAGGCATGTGAAAGGAGACACTGCTCATGAAATTGGCCATAGTGCTCCACTGAGCTAGATACTGATACATACAGGCCATCAATGACTAGTTGCTGTTTAAAAGCATCAAAGCTATGACATGGATGAGATTACTAAATGAGCTAGTGGAGAGAAGAGGCCCAGGTTTGAGTTCTGGAGAGTGAAAAGAAGTGGCCAGTAAAGAAAGAGGAAAAGCAGGAGTGTGTAGGGTCCCAGGAGCCAAGAGAAGATGGTGCTTCAAACAGGAGACAGTGGTCAACTGACAGAAGAACAGAAATTTCTACAAAAACATATGACTAGAATAAGTTTAAGAGAGAAGTGGGGGAGAAGAACTGGAGAGAAGAATAAATACATGAATGAATAAAGACAAGTCTTTTAAGGCGTGTTACTATACATAGAGGCATGGAGAAATAGGGTGGAGCTGGTGAGGAAGAAGGATCAAGAGAGGTGTTTTTTTGTTTTGGTTTGGTTTGGTTTTTTGGTTTATTTGAAAATGGAAGAAATAGCAGCTTATTTGGATGATAATGAGAATCACCTAGAGAGGGGAAACCTGCCAGTATGGGAAAGAAAGGGATGAATTATTGGAACTATGATCCTGTGTGTAATAAGAGAGGGGGTGGTCATAGGTAGGAGCAGAGATATTGTGGATATCATGCAGGTGGAAACTTGCAGATGTCCACTGATGGCTTCCTGTTGCTTGGTGAAATATGAAGTTCACAAAATGAGAGTAAGGATGGGGTAGAAGAAGGGAAGCTTCAGGTGACAGAGGTATGAAACAGTCAACCTGGACAATGAAAGAGGGAATCCATGATGGGAATGCAGAATGAATTACAGACATCACCAAGGACACATCAATAGTTACAAGTTGAAAGCAAGAGCAATCTGATAGTGGGTGTTTCTCCACAGCCATATTCAGCTACAGGGCTGCAGGCGCAGAGCAGATAATAGGATTTCCCAGGGTTGAGTTGTACTTAGGGAGAATAACAAAGTTAGCAAGTGGAAGGAGAGCTGAAAGTGTGCAAGGAAACATAGTAGCTAAAAACAGAAGTAAGGGCAAGAGGAGAGGGAGAGACTGAAAAACTGGAGCATTACTGGGAGTCACAGTGGGGTAAAGGATTGCTGGATTCCAGGAACTAGAGAGTGTGAGCTAGTAAGACAGAAGAAAGCAGTCTGAGAAAGATGCCTCAGACTGGGCGAGGACACAGGAAATGCAACATACCTAGTGGAATGCCAGTTAAGAGTGAAAACAAATGAATGACCCTTTCAACAATGCTTTCTACTGAGTACTGTATTAGTTCTTTATTGTTCTTTATTATTGCAATGACAAATTACCTCAAACTTAATCACTTAAAATAATACAAATTTATACAGTTCAGCAGGTCAGAAGTCCAAAATGGTCTCATTGGGCTAAAATCAAGGTGTCAGCAGGGTCATTCATTTCTGGAGGTACTCAGGGAGAAAGTATTTCTTTGTCCTCTCTAGCATTAAGGGGTGGCCCACATGCCCTGGCTCATGGCCCTCCTCCATCTGCAAAGCCTACAACAGCAGGTCAAGAGCTTCTCATTTCACCTCATTCTGACCTCTTCTGCCACCCCTTTCCACAGTTAAGAACCCCTGTGTCTGAATTGGGTAAACCCAGATATCGTAAGATCAACTGATTAGCAACCTTAATTCCATCTACTACCATAATTCTGTTTTTTTATGCAACATGACAAACACACTCATAGGTTCCAGGGATTAGAACATGGACATCTTGGGGCGGGGGGTGTATACTTACTACATTGTAACTATTTAAATGTCATCATACATCCATTTGTATGAATGGAATGTAACAGAAGAATATAAAGTCATACATACTCTGTTTCAAATTCGATTTTTCCCTGGATTTATCTTCCTAATAGCATTGCTTACACCAATATAAAAATTAAATTTGCAGAGCACCTATCTGATAGCAGGGTAGCAAGCCAAGCACACGATCAGTGGCAAGAAGCACCTCTGTAATTTAAGACTGGTCAGAGGCCATCTACATGAAACTTAATGCATAATCCTATTTCCAGGAACCTGAGCAAAGTACTTCAAGTTGAACATACATCTTACTTTGTTAAATCTGTACAACATTTGGCTTTCAAATAAAAACCCAGCTGGTTTATTCTTTCTTCCCAGTATGACCTTCCATAACAAATAGCAAAGTACTTGATTTCTTCATCCTGCCACCGGACTAATTTTTGCTATTCATGAGAAATGCCTGCACTGCACTTTGTTCCCCCTCCACTCTTCCTAGGGATGCCTTTCCTCATTGCTAAGGAGATGTGCCTCGTAGCCCAGTGACCTCCGGGCATGCACATCCTGGTGTGTAGTACAGTATGTTATGCTCCTATAATGTCAGTCATTATTCTTCCTGACTTTACTTGTGCTCTCTGGTTGAAGCACTTAAGATTAATGAGGCATTTGTTCTCAATCAAGAAGCTATTTATGAATATAGTTCCACTTACAATAAGCTGTGTAGACTTCTCTTTCTTTCTCTCCATTACCAAGTGGAGGGAGGGAGGAGAATGATGTTTATTGAAAGGAGGAAGAAAGTACAGAAAAAAATGATTTGTGACTTTTTAGCCTGTAAGCAGTTCCCTAACAGGAAGGCCTCCACATCATAGCTATGTTGTCAGCATAATTGATATTCTCAAATGTGCTGTTCTGTTTGGTTAAAGTAAAATAATTATTACTACCCTGGCCTTTGTGAGCCAAGGTTTAAGTCTGCAGCTGTTTAGAATTATCTGCCTCTTCAGGAGGCAAGAGGTAATTGTGAAGCCAAATGTATTCCCTCAAATGGGAGAGTGTGGTCCTAGATAGTGGCTTACAGGGACACCTCAATGGAGAGGAGTAATTACATAAGCAACCACTTGACTACAAACAGCCACCACCCACTTGTGAATGCCCTGCCTTTAACAAGAATAGAGCCTTTCTGTTTCTACTAGTTTCACTGTATATGAGGATCAAAGTCAGCCTGCACCTGGTCTTAACAGTATCTCATGGAATTAAAAAAAAAAAAAATACAGCATAAAACACATCACAGGGAGCAGCTGCGCCACCATGACCTCTCAAGGCCATAAGCCAATCTGATCTAAAAATCAATGGCTCTGATCTACAAAGCCACTTCAGAGCTCTTCGTAAAAGAAAAATGTCAATGCTGTTGTCAGCTGGGAAATTGGATTCAGGAGATTATCCAGTTCTGGGAAAGGTCCTGTGGGCAGAACCCAGAGTACATATGAAAGGGTAAAGTAACTGCTCTACTCAACCACCCAGTAAGGCTAATTAACCTACATTAAGTAGATAACACATTCTAGTGTAATTACACTAGAAGTTAGTGCTGGATTAACTCTCAATGGAAACAAACAAAAATCATTCAAAAACCTTGTTCAAAAACTGGTCAGTTGCTTAGCCTTCTTCCCACTCTAAAAACAAGAAACTGAGGTAAATGGGCCTGGAAATCTGAAGGCCTGAGCACTGCCACGAATCAAGGCTGTCTTACCATACTGTGGGGCAATCCAGGGGGTAAAAGACTTACTCTCTCAAACCCTGGTTCATCATCTGTAAAAGGAGATTTCTGACAGAGATGAAGAACTCTTTAGTCCTTACATTTTATGGAAGCTGTATGCTGCTTAGTTTATATTTAAATCAATAGTTATTCTGAATTTGTAGGTCAAAGGTTGAAAAATAAAACCTTACTTTTCTACAATAAAAGACTTTCAAAGAGCATAATGATTGGCAATTTCCAATATCTATTCAGTACCATTATTTTTATCTGGGGAGTTAAAGAGGGAGAACAAGGGTTGTGTTATGTGGTAAAGGTAACATACACCTTAAACTTACAAATTTTCTTTAATAATCTCCAGTCTAAGAGAACTTCTATTAAAGAGAGAGGGAAAGCACTACCTTGAGATTCAACAGAGATAAGTTAGGGTTGCTTCATAACAGATGCACCTCCATCTATAGGACCCCACTCTCAACGCAAAGTGGGAACCAAAGACTACCTAATAAACCACCTTCGTCCACCCACCAATCATCAGGCAGAGTAAACAGAAAGTTACACAGGTTGGCACTTCATTGTTCCCAAAGATCTGACAAGCTACCACTTCCAAGAGGTCAATCCTTTTTACCTGAGACCTAAAAGTTGACAGACTAAGGTATACTCCAAAGACCAGGAGTTCAGACAAATGCATTCCAACAAATGACTTAGATTCTCCCATCTACAAGCTTTAGCAACACCATTGGAGTGAGTTTTGTAAAGACCACTACCTCAGGAATTTCTAGAATTTAACTTTGTGAACTATGATTTATGCAGAAAAAAGACTTCATTTTCTTTCAGAAGTCAAATAAAATAGCTACGTTCAGCCGTGGAGGGCATGAATGGCAACCCCTACCCAATCTATAGATATCACTTGCGTATGGTCAAGCAGTAAAAAAATAAACACCAAAATGTTTATTTTTAATCATTTCAATTGTATATTCCATTCTTTATAAGAGGAACAGAAATGCAAATCCCAAAAGATCATCAAGGTATAACTTGCTCATATCTATGTGTTACTCCATTAAAAAAAAAATAAGAAGAAAAATAAAAGGCATAGTGAATAAATGTGAAAACATATTTCATGTTTGCATTTTGATTTCCTGAAACCATTTTGGGGAAAAAAATGTTGTATTACAGAGATGCTATGTTACACATATGCAATATAATTTCATTATTCTACATAGTACAATAAATGCTATTCAATAGATAATAAATGTGTGCAATTACCTAGTTTGTGCATTTCATTATACAGAATGAAAACTCCAACCCATAAAGTGTTTTTTAAGTTTTTCATTACAAAATCTGCTTTTTCATACAATGGCAATATTCACCCAAGAATATAATATGTAGCTACTTTTTTTAATACTGTATTACTTTCAAATAAAAATACTGAAACAAATTCTCCTAAATTAAGTATAACAGGATATACTGAAATAAAAAAGAATTTAGAGGCTAATATATATTGTCATGCATTCCCAAACAGCAAGTAGATAAAGTTATAGTAAGGCCTTGAAGTCACTGGCCTGTTAAAAATTTCCTTTAGCTCATAAAGACTACACTGATCTGGTCAATAATTACCAGTGCCACTTCTATTCCTATACTTCCTAACACCTAGGTTAAGAAGTGCATAATAAATTTAGTATTCTAGAAGGGCCCCAATTCTTAAGGAAAGCTAATTAAAGCAAAATGGAAATACAAAGCAACACAGAATCAAGGGATTTTAGGGTCAGAAGAGACCTTAGATATAATCTCTAATAGAACCTTCTCATTACATTGCTTTTAAATCTTTCCTTAATTTAGATTTTTTGTTTAGATTATATGTATGTGAGCTACTGTGCTTACCTTACCCTCCCAAGAATTATTTAAGGTAATAAAAAAGCCCCCTAGTAAGACATAGCACAAATGATACACGCTTTATTTGAAATTTTTCACACTGACAATGGAAAACTACAGCACAGGTTTAATGCTGCCAAGGACAGGAGACTGGAAACTTATGATTTGTCAAAGTCATAAATCTGAGTGTGATGTGACTTTCCATGATAAGTTACCAATCCTTACATGCAGTTTTCACCACCACTTATGGCACTAAAACAAAACTTCACAGCCCCTATCCCCTGAAAGGTCCCTGAAGAAATATCCAAATTACCTAGACAGAAAAAAAATCACCAGACAGCTACATTATCCTTAAATTTTAAGAAGAGAAAATCTTATCCATATTCCTTTTTAACCTCTTCAACCTGCTTATATTTATTTACCCTTTGGAATTCTGTATTATAAATTCTTCAAAAGATAATATAGAAAATCCTATTTTTACTCTACATAATATTAAACACATGGATTACTTTTTAGAATAGTAGTAAGTATTTAGTTTACCAGCCCATTCAAGACATCTAACTAACATCTTTCTTCATAATCAGAAGTGTATCCCTAAAGGAGTATTCAGGTATTTCACAGAAATACCCATACTGGAAATTTTTTTTTAAGTGCAGGGATAAAAAAGAAAATGGTGGGAAAAAATCTCAAAGAAATCAATACAAATTCTGCATTTTTACAGTAAGAATACTAGCATTTTTAATTAGTAGTAACTTGCAGCCATTAAACAGTGGAAATCACAGATTAGAGAAAACTTCAGCAATTTAGATCAAAAGTGATTAGACTCACATTAAAAATCAAAATAGTAAGAAACACATGCTAGAATCAGAGTACTGACAGTATATCCCTAAAAAGAGAACTTGGTAATGTTTGGCATGTGCTCTCAAGTCATACTGTAACAGAGTAAAAACTGCTTCAAATCAATTTTATAAATAGTCCCCAAAAGGTCAAAAACAAACAGCTGAAAATAAAATAATCCAATACAGTTGGGTTATAAGCCATAAGCTGAAACATAGCTTTCAGGTAGTTGTATCTATTTACCTGAGCGGTACTGAAATAGGAAAATAGGCACAAAGCAGTAACATTTAGTTAGAATGATGGGATGTACAACCTGAATCTCAGGATAGACAGGTATTTGGGGGGTTCTTTATTTCATTTCATTTGAATTTGGATATAGAGCCAGGATCCTAGAATCTAAATTAGGGTACAATCCAAAATTTGTAACTAATCTCTTTCCCCAACACATTCAGGTGAAGCTGGCAGTAAGGCATCTTCTTCCTTGTTTTAACTGACGCAAATGGATAAAGTAAAGACAGTAGCAAAATGAAACACAGTGAGCACTGAAGCGAGACTCTGGAAACAGTGAGAGCACTGAAGGCCACAAATAAAGGTCTGGCCCATATCTCTGCGATCACAACCTTCTTACTTTATGTTTCATCCGTTCAGAAATGATCCAACACTGCACCAGGCATTAGGGGTGCTACAGAGGTCAATGAGACAAAGTTCTGGCCTCCGGTTACTTAAAAACTATCACAACAGTTGGGGCCAGAGTGACGTCCCTCGTTAGAAATGGTAAATAAAAAGACAGCTGACCACTGAGCATTGATTCCAGCCTTGCATATATCCTCAGTTACCTCGCCCAGGTTGACAGTAAGAAAACCAACTACCTTCTAACGTTAGATGAAATAATCCCTGCAATGCCTTTGCTTCCAAAATTTAAATTATTGATGCCTGGGGTGCCTGGGTGGCTCAGTCGTTAAGCGTCTGCCTTCGGCTCAGGTCATGGTCCCAGGGTCCTGGGATCGAGCCCCACATCGGGCTCCCTCTCCGAGGGAAGCCTACTTCTCCCTCTCTCACTCCCCCTGCCTGTGTTCCTTCTCTCGCTGTGTCTCTCTCTGTCAAATAAATAGGTTAAAATATTTAAAAATAAACAAAAATAAATTATTGATGCTTACCTCCATGATACAGTTACTATTATAGTCTCCTCCCCACCCACCTTACTGAAATATAACTGACATATAACACTGTAAGTTTAAAATGTATAACATAAAATGTATAACATGATGATTTGATTTATGTATATATATTTAGAAATGATTACCGAAATAAGATTAGGTAACACATCCATCACCTCACATAGTTTCTTTTACTTATTTATTTTTTCTGGTGAAAACTTTAAAGAACTTAGCAACTTTTCTTTTTTTTAAGATTTTTATTTATTTATTTGACAGAGATAGAGAGAGAGCGAGCACAAGCGGGGGAGCGGCAGGCAGAGAAGCAGGTTCCCCGCCGAGGAAGGAGCCCAACGCAGGGCTCCATCCCAGGACCCTGGGATCATGACCTGAGCCGAAGGCAGCCGCTTAACCGACTGAGCCACCCAGGCACCCCAATCTTAGCAACTTTCAAGTACAGTACTATACAATAGAGTATTTCTAACTACAGTTGTTACTATGCTGTATATTAGATTCCCAAAATGTATTCATTTTAAAACTGGAAGTCTGTACCCTTAACCACCTTTATCTATTTCTCCCATGCCCCCCCACCCAAGGTCACCAATTAACTTTCTGTTCCTATGAGTTCAGCGTGTTCTTTTAAGATTCCACATTTAAAGAGAGTATACAGTATTTGCCTTTCTCTGTCTGACTTATTTCACTCAGCATAGTGCTCTCAAGGCCATTTATGTTGTTGCAAATGGCAGGATTTCCTTTTTATAGCTGAATATGAAATTTCAGTGTGTATCTCTATATATACCCCTCATTTTCTTTACCCATTCATCCAACAATGAGAACTCTTTAAAATGAATCTTTAAAAAACAGAACAACCACATTCAAGTCTCACATATACCTTATAAAGATAAATATAAGGTATTTCAGGCTACCCTCTTCTTACTCTCCAGGTGTGCCAAGTACTCATCATAAAAGGAAACAGAATTAGCTAGAACAATCACATCTGTTGTATAAATATATATCCCAAGCAAAATATGTTATTGGAATGTTTTGCATTCATGATGAATAATAAATCTTACATTTACAAAGTACATTTAAAAAGAAAATCCCAGGAAATAATTAGGAATTAGAGTTAGTGACATACAAACCAGCAATCAAATGTCATCTGACCTCCCTTGCACTGTTAGATTTCCATTACCTCCTGTGGAACCTCCATTAAAAGCAGTCCCAAGGCTTTTCTGGAACCTAAAACTGACAATGTGAGATTGATTCCTAAAGATGTCAAGTCTAAGGATACTTTTAAAATGCAATCATTCCAGCCACAAAATCCAAAGAATCATACTTGTCTACTAAAAATTAATATTGTAACACTCACAACCACACTAAATAAGGGATTTAAAGCCAAAATACTGATATTATCACTTACTCCTCTGCAATGCTTAAACTGCAATTCACTGATTTCTCAGGAGAAAAAAATAGGAATCAAGCTTCATAGACAAAGTTCACACAAATGGATAAATTGAAAAAACAACTGGTGCACTGTGAATTCAGATCATTTCCACTTAGAAATAAGATATTAGGTGGGTCTAAAAAAATCATTGTAAAATTGTATTCGAGAGTTTCCATTTTTATTGCATGGTATCAATAATAAAACACAAAAGACATTGTATTTTCTAAGGGTGTGAGGGATTAAGATTAATAGGAGCTTTAAATTAGTTCTAAAGAGTCATTAATCTAGTACTTCCTTCTTAAGACATGCTAAAGGAAAACAGCATAAACTATCACAAACAGCCTCAGAATCAGGGTGGGTAACGTAGGCCTGGCCCTAGCTCTGCCATGCAAAGGACAATGGTACCTTGGGAAACAGGACTGTTCAGTGTGTGAGCAAAGGAGTCAAGCAGTAACTGTGGATGGAACAGAGAATTCTTCAAACCTTGGTGAACTGGATTAGAATATCTCTAATCTCTAAACCTATACTTCAGGGTGAATGAGAGGATCACAGGCCAGACTGATTCTACAAAGCTTTAATTTGGCTCATATAATAAATATAAGACCTACATGGCAAACAAGAACTGAATATACTTATTACAGCACGACTTCCTGGCTGATTTTAAGATACTCTGTATTTACATAATTTTTGTTAATATAATGATCACATCAAAGGAAATACAAAAATGTTTTCTGGGCCCACTAATGAAAGACTTCTTAAATTGGAGATATTACCTCTAACACAAAACAGATCAGATTATTTGGGCTATAAAGAATGTCCATACTTTCCCTCATTTTTCCCTCACTACCTAAAGTGAATGCCAGCAATAAAATCATTCAGAAAGACATTCTCAGACATCTTTAATTTATAGTCACCATATGTCTCTTTCAACACTGAGAGCTAAACATACATATCATGCCATAAATTTTTATCATGCAAGGCATTTTCCTTATATCGTCCTTCAGGATTTTAATCTGGTTGCAAAGAAATTTAACTCATTAGAGATCATTGAGAAATAAAGCAAATGCTACTATTACAATTGAAATCATCTGCTCTGAGATTAAGAGTGAGGGATACAATGTTAAGATCTAACAGGTCCTAATTTTCAAAAATGTTCTGATGCTTCTTGAAAGAGAATTTTTAAGAAGTAACAAGGTAGCACATAATTAAATGGAAAAATAGGTGACATGATGGGTTAGTGGAATAGAACTTAATGCTTGGATGTAAGCTGAAGTTTCAACAGGGTTCATCAGGAAAAACAATTTAGATGAGGAGGAATCTTTGTACCTTAAGTGGGGTATCATTTGTTGTTGAAAGATTCTGTCTCAAGTTCACAGACTGAGACAGAGCAGTCTGTCTCACCTGGCAAAGAGCAGACTCCAAAGTTTGTTGAAGTGTGAATGTATGAATGAATAAGTGGGGAAAGACTCATACCAGTGGAAAAGTTATGTATGAGCATGGTTTCGTCAGGGGTCAGGGAGGATCCTCATCTTGAGTGTTACTTAGAATATTTATTTTCAAGAACTATAAAATAGACCTGGGCAGGAAAAAGAAGGAATATTTTAGACTTGTTCTAATAAATTGGCATTCTCTGTAGGCTCCTGAGTAGAACAGTAACACCTAGAAATTTATTTAATATTTCTGTGATGAATAGAGCCACCAGACAGGATGATTTGAAAAGAGAAGACTAGAAATATAGTAAGTGTAGAAGTGCACACAAAAGCATGTGTACAACCTTACCTTATTGCTAGATTTAAATGTGTTCACAGTGGAGAAAGTGAGAAGAGGGGTTAAAAGATATTAAAATAGGCCACTTACTGCTGTCCATGCATTTCTTTTGCAGCGGGCACATAGCCATCCATCACATATCTCGTGAGAAGGGATACCATAGCAACCTATAAAATAATAGTATGGATTCATGAATTAGGTCTTTTGCATTTTGGTATTATACATCTTAGCACTGAATAACTAAAATCAGAACAACTGCCCACCAGTTGTCACTGCTTAGAACAAAACATAAGCAAGGCTGTCTCAAAGATACTTTTGGCTCTCATGCCTTATGGCTAAAAGGATATCAGCCCCAGGAAACATGAGAGTATGGGTCTTAATCATTACTAATGCTCACAATAGTTATCAGATAATTCTTGAATGGGCAATAATTAAATTTCTAATTTGTTGGGTCTAGTTCTTTACTCATACAAAACATATTTCAAAGTTAGTTGCAATTCATGAAGGAAAATTTGGGGAAGCTTTAAAATAATACAATAAATAAACTTTGACATATTTTGTAAATTAATATAATTTAAAATTACATTTCAGAAATTGTTTAATTAGCTTTAATTTCAATGATAGGGACAGAGGATGCACAATTCATGGTTAGTAATGAAGGGGTATCTTCAGTTCTATTTGTCTATTCAATACATGCCTGACTCAAAATAACTGTGTAAGGAAATAGCTGATGATGCAAATATAAGCAGCAATTATACAGTACCAACAAACATGTGTTACTCTGACTGCCTTTCAAAGGGCTTTGAAAGATTTAAAGAAGTAATTTTTAATATCAAATTTCTATTACATTTAAATGAAAGAGAAAATAACAGAGATGTAATTACCAAAGAAAAGCCTATCATAGTTAACTAAGACTATAAAATGTTTAGTTCAAGCATATGTTTATGAAATACTATGGCTAAATTGTATAGCTTGTACATTCGTGAATCAAAATTAAATCCTAGTTTTTTTTGTGAAATGATGCATTGGCTGTTATATACTTTAAATAATGTAGGGTGAATGTGTATATATATATATGTGCGTGTGTGTTACAGATTGATATAAGTACAACAAGAAGGTTGCTATATTTCAAACACATTATGTTCAAATCTCTTGGGAAGCTGACAGTATCTAATCAATCAATAAATGATAGACAGCGAGGCTATTTCAACCCTAACGTAAGTCTAGTGTTTCTCTGGGGTAAATACAGAAGGTAATGCCTATATTATAACTATTCATGCTACACTGACAGAGACCATACATAAGTATGTTAACATGACATATGATTTGGTAAGATCTGGAATATTAAAATGCCTTAAAATAGACTTGCAATAAAAATTAGATCCCTTTTCACATTTTAGAGGACTTACATGGCAGGCAAATAAAAAAAAAAATGTATTTGCCATTTATCCCATGATGTGAAAATACCAAATTGTGACAGGTATGGAACCTAACCATCTCAGTCCTGCGGGGAAAACAACTGTAATGACTGTTCTCCCCTGGAAGGCAACAGAGATCTCCTTACCCTCACAAAGAATAAAAATTAAACTCTATAATTAAATTTAACAATAATTCCCCAAATCACCAAAGAAATATTCATGTCTCTTTAAAAAGTACAAAGAAAAATAATCATGAATCAACATCAGAGGTTAAAATTAAGTTTTTACAAACTATCTCTTAAGTAAAATTCAAATATGTGAAAGGAGCCCCACAATGACCCCACATCTGGACAACAAACAGAACAAAACTGTTCTCCACTGATACTGCACAAAACTGTAGAAAAAGGGATTATTATACTTACTCATACTTTTATCAGAAGAAATGTGAGAAAGAATGATCTAACCATTAAGAATGCCAATAGTTCAATGCAATAGATTTGGTAGGGGACAAAACGGTGAGAAACAAAGATTATGTGAAGCACTGAAAAGCCAGTGATTGATGAATGAGAGATTCATTTACTTGCATGAACCCGTACGCAGCACTTTGCACAGGAAATCAGAAGACTTGTTCCATCCTCTTCCAGAAAGGCATTAGGCGGAGAATATTCTATATTTTCTTCACTATAAATAAAACACATCTCTGGAATGAGGGGCTTAGTCTTTCCTCCTGGAGTAACCACTTCGTCTAATTTTGTCTCCCATCTAGAATCATTTTCTTCATTGCTGCTATCTGGCTGAAAAACATAATATTCCCACATGAGTGAAAAACATGCAAAAAAGTTCATCATTTGTTCTGGTCACTCAAATCCACTAATAGCTGTTCCACGCACTAACTTCCAGCTTCTGTTCTTCCTGTTGTTTTCCTTGATACAACTATTAGCTTTTTATCAATGTTCCTCTTCAGGCTCCCATCCAGAAGCTAAGCTGTAGAAACAGGAGGACATTCTGTGCATCTGCTTGTACGAAAAAGTGATAACCTACTAAAACTATATTCTTACATAAACAGTTCAGGGAAAGCATCAATTTTTCTGAGGAATTTTTATTTCTTTCTTTATTTTCACTAGGTTAGCAGACCTGGTTTCATATACTGAAGAATTTTACCTGGTTACACTTGAAGGAATGTTTTCAAAGACCTCAGTTTTAATCTGTGCAACAGTTTTTAGAGAATTTTTGAAGGTTGTGCCTCACCACAAAGTTTTTAAAACATCAAGACAGAATGACCTGGCAAATGTCACTAAATAAGAAAATACAGTGTGCAAAACAAAACTGTCATCTCTCACCAAAATATATGAAAAACATTTAGCACTTAACTGAAATTCTAATTAATGAACTATCTTATCTCCAGAGATCTTATATTAATAAGTTTCCCTATATAATTTTAGTGAGAATTTTTTTAATTATTGGGGAAATACAAAGGCAGATTATGATATAGAAATAAGAGTCAATAAAAAGTTAACTTTTTCCAAGAAAACAGACATTCAATGACTAAATGGAAAATAGTTTGTCACTCACAAGGGCCACATCGAAGACAAGTGAGTTAAGTTTACTTTCTATATTTTCAAAGATCTGAAAAAGTGGCAAATCACACAATTTCATGCCCTGAAATGTCTGAACAAAAAAGTGTTTATATGAACTCTAAAAGAGAAGCAATCTTAAAATACTTCTGATTCCATTATTGATAATATAACTCAGAACACAGTGCTCACATCAATACACTTTATTATATATTGTATCTTAAAATAGGTCACGAAATTCCACCCTTACTAGATTCCTGAAGATCACTTTGTCTGGGTTAGTGTTAGAGAATGTGGCCCTCAGTGAGCCAAAATGCCATCAGTATGACATATGGAATAACACTGAAAACAGTACTATGCACAGCTAGTTGATGAGGGTGAACTGAACAATCCAGCTTGTATTGAGTCCTGCTGTATTTTATGCATGTTCCATGTGGGAAGACAGAGACATTTTAAATGTGGGACCAGAGCTGACATATTATTGAGAGTGATATTTTCAAACACAAAACAGAGACTAAGTTTAAGTTCTTTCTTTGCAAAACTTATACAACATATTGTTAAGCTTTCAGTTCTGTGTTTCTTGATTAAAAAGACTGGAACTGCCCCTTGACTGAAATGAACAATGACAAATAAACCATTTATTTTAAAATGATAAAGCACTACCAGAGAAATGTCTTTCAAGTAGCACTCAGAAATTCTGTTTGCTCTTTTACAATGGCCATGTAAGTATTGATGTCTCCCTTTCCGTGCGCATACTTACCTTACAATGATTCATCTGTGTTTTTACAGTCATACAGAAAGTGAAGCAGTGAAATGAAACCTTGACAGTGACCCCTCCACCCTTATTACCTTGTAGTAGGGCATTAGGAGAGCACAGATGGCACAGTGTGGCTCCATTTTGGCCATGGCTGCATTATACTCCTGTTCAGCCACAAAGTTTGGGGACTTCGTCTGCCAAAGGTGGACCAAAGGCTTCGCCCAAGACTCTGTTTCTTCCACTTCCTCCTCAATTGACGGAACCTCAGGCAATTCTTGCAAAACAAGGCATGAAAACACAGTGAGCATGGGACCCAGGGAAAAACAATCCTGTTATAAAAGAAGCAAACATTCCAAAGTATCATTGATATTAATGTCAGACAGGAAACCTATTTTATTCTTCAAATACATTCTGAGAAACAGAACAAAAAGAATGTCCTTTTCATCCTCCTCATCTTCAAGGGATAGGTCAGATCTGATGGCCAGACAATGAGCCCCCTTTTGATACCCTCCCCATCCCTGCCAATAATAACTAAACTGCTCCCTCCTTCAATTTCACTACTTCTGTGAAATTACCTTCCAGCTAGCATAGGAATTCACTGGTCCAGTAACTGCCTTACCACTATTTTTAGTTTCCTCACCTAACATTGTATATGGCTTAATAAAAATGTATTAAATGAACTTCATTTAATTAACTTTTGAGTTCAAGAATTCATGACAAATAACATTTACAGAGCACCTATCACGTGCCAAGCAATACACTGCCATTACATGAATATGAAAAACAATTCCTATTCAAATCTTATTTGCTCAAAATAATACTCCCAGAGGGTCAAATCTCTTAAACATGTATAACTGTTAACATGAAAGAGGCAGAGATCTACTCCACAAAAATACCACT
The DNA here is from genome assembly GCF_054177405.1 of Leptonychotes weddellii. Taxonomy (NCBI): domain Eukaryota; kingdom Metazoa; phylum Chordata; class Mammalia; order Carnivora; family Phocidae; genus Leptonychotes; species Leptonychotes weddellii. The sequence goes on from NW_028019595.1 coordinate 19,919, forward strand.
TTACAAAATTTTATAGAAGGCCAGAAAAATACAGAAAGATATAACAGGTTAAGAGAAAAAATTCCTAATGCCTATAACAGAGGAGAGTATATGAGAACAAGTGACAGCAATCACAGCTACATCTAGTACTTAACATCTACAGCTGTGACACATTCTAAAACTCCTCACCACTAGCTGTCATAGTCTAACAAATAGATACTGTGGAGCAATGTCCTCAAGTCCCAAGGCACAGGTGCTTCTGTGAACCAGTGTGCTCCAGCCCCTTGCCTTGTTGACTTACCTGTTTTACAAAAGTCAAAATAGATTTGCTGAGATGAAAAAATAAGAAGAGCTAAATGAGGCTGAAAAGAACTCAAAAGACATCAAATGCCAACTGAGATGAAAGGGAATGTTCCTGCTTCCATGTTGGTGGTGGTGGCGGTATTATTATTATTATCATTACTATTATTAACAATGGAAAATGCTTAGTACTTAACCAGGCAGTGTCTGAAAACAAAAGGTAAGAACCTTAGCCTATGTTTGCAGTGAAGTAATCTGCCACTAAACATACACTACTTCCATCTCAGTCTCCCTACAATACAGAATAGAAGACTTCCTATGAAGACTTAGATTTGACAAATTAAAGATGGGAGTAGAAAATTTGACCAGGAATTTGAAATACCATTGAGTCCTTAACTCATAGGCTAATATCTCCCACATACATACTAAAAATGGGATCTAAACAAAAAGAAATATTTTGGGTTTGAATAGCTATTGCCTCTTCCTGATATTTATCATATCACTTGCTTTATTATAAAAGGTTGAAACACACAAGATAGATGACGCTCCTATCCCTTTGGTTGGTCATAAGTTAATGTGAGGAGTTCTCAAAATATTTTTAGGGATAGAGTAAATACTATTTAATTCCTAAAAGCCTAACAACAAAAAAGAAGCAAAGGAGGGCAATTCCTAACAAGAGAGCCAGAGAGCAGGAGGGTGTGGGCAAGCCGTGGCAAGACTTGACCTAGGATAGCCTGATTCAAATTGAGCTTTTCTCAAACTTTCTCAACAGACCTGGGAGAGAATCCTGCTCTACAGATGTCCTTCCCCAAAGATGAGGCTGTACTCTGGCCCAATAAGTATTCATTTGGTTTGGATAATCTCTGGGCCAGAATACATAGTGAACACCGTAACTACGTAATCCCATCAATTAAAAGTATCATGGCGGGGCGCCTGGGGGGCTCAGTTGGTTGAGTGACTGCCTTCGGCTCAGGTCATGATCCCGGAGTCCTGCAATCGAGTCCCACATCGGGCTCCCCGCTCAGTGCTTCTCCCTCTGACCCTCTCCCCTCTCATGCTGTTTTTTTCTCTCTCTCTCTCTCAAATAAATAAATAAATAAAATCTTAAAAAAAAAAAAAAAAGCATGGCAGCAACACTATGCAGCACCAAGTAGAGGGAACTGTTAGTCCAGAGACCTACGTTTAAATTCAAACCCTTTGATTCAGAAGGCTTATGGCTTTGGGTAAAACTCATTCTCACATAATGAGAATTCCTTTCTCACCTACTTCAGAGTTTTTTTTTTCTCTTTTTAATATTAAAATGAAATAGTAAATGTAAAACTTTTTAAAATCTAAAGTGCTGGAGGGCGCCTGGGTGGCTCAGTTGGTTAAGCGACTGCCTTCGGCTCAGGTCATGATCCTGGAGTCCCGGGATCGAGTCCCGCATCGGGCTCCCTGCTCGGCGGGGAGTCTGCTTCTCCCTCTGACCCTCCCCCCTCTCATGTGCTCTCTGTCTCTCTCATTCTCTCTCTCTCAAATAAATAAATAAAATCTTTAAAAAAAA
>NW_028019596.1:0-1000 GCF_054177405.1 Leptonychotes weddellii
GAGATTATCACACACATATCACTAAACATAGTGTCACACAAATACAGCAGGTCTCACTCACACACAATACAAAACACCGTCTCATATACATAATAAACAAAGTACCTCACATGCACACACTCACACAACAGAACAATGTCTCACACACATATCCCACTATACACAGCATCTCACATTGTTGTGATAGGGCTATAATTATAGACCCATTGTCTGGATGTACATTTGGACAGGTATAGTACAGTTGATTCTTGAACAATATGAGCTTGAATTGTGTGGGTCCACTTATATGCAGATTTTTTTCAGTAAATACATTACAGAACTGTAAATGTATCCTTTCTTGTGATTTATTTTGGCTGGACCCCAAAGGTTAATATTTTGTTCACGACTGATGAGAATTTGTGGACTAAAGGGTCAAATTTATGAAAGTCCTAATGAAAAAATGCTGACAAGCACTAACAGACTCGGAGAGTCTTAGAATTCTATACCTAAGATTGTAAACATTGTTTAGTCCTTTTACACATCAATATTCAGTAAAGAGGTTCTCTACTAAACATTCCTCTAGTGGTATGAGACATAGCCAAGGAAAACAATGATTCCAGTCTCTTAACAGGTCAAACCAACATGGTAGGGTTGAATTGACCTCCCTGGCTACCCAAGGCCAAAGCTATACAGAGGAATAGTATGTGCTTTAATACCACAGGACAAGTCTCATGTGCCTGGCCACTATTTTTAGGTTATTACCTTGGCTGCCTTTCTTCTTTAAAAAAACTTTTCCATAAAAGCCATCTATGAAAAACCCACAGCAAATATCATTCTCAATGGGGAAAAACTGAGAGCTTTCCCCCTCAGGTCAGGAACATGGCAGGGATGTCCACTATCACCACTGCTATTCAACATAGTATTAGAAGTCCTAGCCACAGCAATCAGACCACAAAAAGAAATAAAAGGCATCTGAATCAGCAAAGAAGAAGTCAAACTCTCACTGTTTGCAGATGATATG
>NW_028019597.1:0-11125 GCF_054177405.1 Leptonychotes weddellii
CCCCTAGCCTGGTGATGGGTATTAAAGAGGGCACGTACTGAATGGAGCACTGGGTGTTATATGCAAACAATGAATCATGGAACACTGCATCAAAAACTAATGATGTAATGTATGGTGATTAACATAACATAATAAAAAAATTAATTAAATAAATAAATTTTAAAAAATAGTGTCATGTTCACAGAAGGTACAAATTCTGAAAGTTAAACATAAAAATTTAATTGAGGGGCATAAACAAATAAAGGTTAAGACACATATCCTACCTATAAAAACCCGGTGGCACTTGCTGTACCAGGAAGTTTTTCTCCATGTCTTGGAGAATGTCATTCAGCATTCGGACACGGAGGGGAATTCTCTCCTTCGGATCATTCGCAGGACGCATCTCATCTGACTGGAAGAGTTCAGCACTCTCCCGCAAGCGTGAGGCCAGGGCTAGCAGTTGAGTGTTGGGTTGATCACCTGGTGAAGATAAATGAGTCCATCTCAGAAGAGACATCCTTAAAGGAGCAAAATAAGCATTCTGCAATCATGATGTCAAAAAGGGACATCAGTTAAACTTTTATAATGTATTAAATCCACCAAAAATATTTTGTCTGAACATTATATTCTGCTAAGAGTATTAAATTTATTGTTACCACTACTACTACTACTAATAATACTAGGAAATAAGTACTGATTGAGAGACTGCTATGTTCCAGGCACTGTATTGAGCACTTTACATATTTATCTTGTTTAATATTCACCAAAGCTTGTATTGTCATGTCTATTTCATAGCATCTGAGAATTAATTAAGGCAAGCAAATTGTCCTAGGTCATCAAGCAAATAAATGACAGGCCAAAATCAGAAGCCTGATCTTTCTGACTCAAAAATTCATGCTCTTCATGGCGTATCCTGTATTTCTATGGGAAAAAAGATTGTAAAAGAAATTATCTTCTGAGAGGATGAGATACGTTACTCTGTTGTGATGGGCTCTTTTGCTTTACTAACAATTTCCTGTAATTTGAAGCTGAAATACATCTTTGATTTGAAAATACACTGAAAACTATCCTATGTAATGTTTGCATTGCTTGGTTTTGCTTTTGGGATAATTTTTGTTTGTTATGCTTTGTTCCTATTTGTTTGTGTAACTTACTGGAAGTCATTTTGATATGAATGGTGGTAGCAAACATAGGACATTCCTTTGACTAAGAGTAAGGCAGCATTAGTATAGTGATTATGGCCACCAGACCCTGGAGCCAGACCACCTGAGTTCAAATCCCTGCTATACCACTTATTGGTTGTGTGATGTTGGACAAGTTATGGAGCCTCAGAATCCTAATCTATAAAATGAATAAAATAATAGCATCTCCTTCATAGATTTTTTTATGAGGGCTAAATGAATACTTTATAAAGTGTTAACAAAAGTATTTCCCTACAGGTAGGCAGTTACTAGCTGATGTGACTTAACACCTTGTTTAAAAAGCATTCTTTTTTTATACCATGAGAGGAGCATTCCTTCATCATCTTCCCGATATTCCCCATCATTTGAGTCAGTCTCTGGGTGAGGCAACAGTTAGTGGTGTCGTTCTCAGGACACTAGGTACAAATGACTCCAGCAAGGTCAGAAACTCAATACAGATAATTATGTCAAGTCAAGGTGATGAAATGACCATGGGCCTGATAGATCTAAATTGGCTGTCCTGAAAGCATGGCATTGATATAAGCAGATGGAGAGATGAGGAAGCCAAAGGGGACCTTTGCTTGGTGAAGTGTCAGGCAAAAGGGAAAGATCACAAAGGGACTCTTTCCAAGTGAAGTTCAAGGGTTACCAGATCCCCAATCACCTCGCCTTTGTGAAAATGCAGATTCCCCGGCCTGCTGAATCTCTCTAGGGGTAGAGCCCAGGAATCTCCATGCTACCCAGATTATTACACACATTTTAAAGTTTAAGAAGCACTGTAGAGAAGTGATGTGCTAAGGAAAGAAAATCTGGGTTAGAATTATAGCTGATGTATAAAATACATCTTCATAGAATTACCAACCTCTAACATAGTGAGTGATCTTTATTGTCTTTCCCCTTCATCTAATGGGGACTATTTCACATGTCAATGTCTTTAGAGGCCAGCACAATTCTGACACTCAATAATTGTTTACTAAATAAACAAAGGAGATTCAATAAAGTATTTTTAGAAAAAAATTCAACAACAAAAGAAAACTATGTAGAGGTAAGTGGTTTTCAAGAGAGCTATAAAGAGATAGCCACTTACATGCTTTCTGATCACTGAATTAACAATATGAATAAAATCAATCGTAGGAGTTCACAGGTTTTGGCATTTTGATGTTTTCAGAGTACATTCTACATTCATTAATTACCTTGTTTGATATCACAACAAAACTTGAGGTTGCAAGAGGAGAAATTTTTTCTCATTGAGAAAATTTAGCAACCTAAATAACAATTATAATGATAATGCCATTTTATGAAGTTATGGCTTATTTTAAATTATGATGGTTCACTGAAGTTAATATATGGGGAACTTACAGGAAATACCTTTGTACAAGGAAAGAATAAGACAAAAAAAAAAGGCACATTTAAATTGTACTGGAATAGAAAGACTGTACAACAGAAAAAGCAAGTTTGACATCCTTGAGAGTCTTCCATTTAAGAAAGAAAAATCTGTTCTGATCTAACATACACTACAGAATTGAAGACATTACCACCAAATCAAGTGAGACAAATTGTACCATTCTACCTTATTTAGCTTTAAATGAATTTATATTTCATGGTGGTAAGGATGTAGAGAACTGACATCTTTAAGAACTGTCTTGTTCCAGAAAGGACCCTGATAGTGAACACCTGCCATCTACACAATACCCTATATATTACTTCCAGGATAAAAGGTTACAAATTGAAAAGTAGCTTTACTTTCAATGTTCACTCAATCATTTGTATACATAACTGATGTTCCAAAGATTCCTTAATAACCATTTTAATGCCAATCCGAGCTTGTTTGTCCATTTAAATAAGACCCATAAAGTAACAACATTGACTCTATGTAAGTTGTGACCTTAAATGATTTTTTCCCCATGATCTTAGAATCCCTGTTAGAATGTCACCTCTGTGAAGGAAGAGATCATTGTTTTGTTCACTGCCATTTCCTCAGACTAACACTATGCCTGGCATATCACTGAATTATCTATTTTGATCATAGCATCATAGCATCTGTAATATTTTTATCCTTATCTGCCTTGTCTATCTCCTTTCCTTGACTGAAAAGAACCCCACAAGGTCAGCAAATATGTTCTATCTCTTTGTATCTCTAGATGTTAGCACAATATCTGAGATATGGTTGTCATTTATTAAAAATTTTGTTGAGTGAATTTTGAATTATAAGATAATGTTTTGAAATATTATACTAAATAATGCCTACAAAGTCACTTAGGGAAATGTTTGGCATATAATGAGAACCAACTAATTTTGATTAAAAAAAAATAGTTGCAAAGGAAAAGATAAGAAAAGAAGCTATTTTAGGGTAATGAGAAGTTAAATTCAACTAAATTGAATTAAAATATGTCCTGCCAATAATCCATAAAACTAAGAATATATAAAACTTCATTTAAGTCACAGTGAATGTCAGAGAACAGAGGACTAATTGAGCCTCTTAGCAGTTCAGGTTTGATAAGCAGTAAGTCCATTTGACCAAAGAAAATGAACGGAGAGTTAGAGATTTCTCTCCGTGAGAGTTAATACAATTATCTTGAAGTTATATGCACATAGAGTCTAAAGACCAAGGTCTTGGTATCAAAAAACATGTAAGAGCTCCATCTACTTAATTACTACCAGTGTAGTTTTGAATAGATTACTTAATATTACTGTCCTTCAGCTTCCCTGGGGAAAACACAGAAAATGGTCATTTCACTCTCTAAGCATATAAATCACTATGTAAATGGAAGTTACTATTATCAGAGTACACAAAGTATACACAATATAAATTACTACCAACTCATTTTTCAAAGACATGCAAAAAATACCGTAACTAATGATTTTTTCTCAGAGATGCTACTTTTCACTTCCTCAAATCTGTGCCCCTACTTCTCCATAACTGTACTACACTCTTCCCTGTATACACTGTAATAAAGATTCCCAATTTTATTTTGTGATGACTATGAATCTGGAGCCATTTTTTCTTTCCATGGACTGAATCTCAAACTTCTGAAGAACAAGGAAAGGGATAATATAAAAGTTAAGGAATTAAACCGCCAGCCTTCAAAAATGATCCTTTTACATCTTCGCTTCTGGTGAAAAGCCAATCATTAATAAGTTTTTATAGCATATCAGAACATATTGATATGTGATAAATATTGAAAATCAACCTTAGTATAATATAAAATAATTGAGACTGCCTAGTAAAATTATCTTATTATTCAAGAGACAATTGAAATGGACTTCAAATTTCAAACAGAAACAATGCATTTTTCCCTTTGTCTCAAAGTAAAATACAAACGTATTCTCAGTAAGTAACTTTCTGAGTCCTATTTTGTGTGGTGTTCCATAAGTACTAGGAGAGAGGCAAAGACATAAGATTAAATGTCTAACCTTAATAAATTCCTAATCTAGCTAGAAATAATACACAAATGGAGAATAAATAAGGATCAAATAAAATAAATGCTCAGGAGAATGACTGAAGAGTTTATTGTGTATAAAAATACCCTAAGTAAATCCAGAGAAGTGAAACTTGAAAGACAGATCATGGAATTGCCCAGAAATGAGGGTCATCTAAAATGGACCTCTTGGAAGTCCTGGGCCCCTTTCTACATTAAAGCAGTTGAGGATGTTCCATCTGTAAACAACAATATTAATTGCTACTAATTAATCCCTTCCTATTCCCTCAGTCCTCAGCTTTCTAGAGGATGAATCTACCTCTAACTTCAACCCTTCCATTTTTCCATCTTGTTATACAAAGAACAGAGCTGGATATTATAAGTAGTAGTAATATTAACTGAAAAAGAGAGAAGGAGGGAGGGAGAAAGAGAGAAGGAAGGAGGAATTATGAGCCAGTGGATAGTGAGATAGTGTTGAGATTTATGGAGGCCAGTTCAGGAGAGGCTCTAAAACATAATGAAGGAAACCTGTCCTTACTCCTGCCTTCTAGCCAATCATCACATTGCAGCATTCTCCCCTTCAAGTCATTTGGGAGGCAGTGTGGTGTAGTGGAAAGGGCAAGGGCTTTGGAATCTGACAGAGTTATCTGTATTCAAGCCCTAAACCTCCTGCTTAAATATATACACCTGAGTAAGATATAAACACACCCTCCCCCACCTCACTCACAGTTTCTTAATCTCTAAATTGCTCTTAACAATATCCAGTTCAGCTCATGTGGTTAGAGTAAGGTTAAATGTCACAATGGATATAAGACACTTAGCACATTACCTGGGGCTTTGTGGAGTGACCCTAAAAGTGCCACGGTGTCCTCAGAAAACTTGTTCCTCTTGAGGACCATTGATATAGGATCCTAAAACAACTTCCAATAGTAGATCAGAAACTCAAAGGCGCTTCAAACATGTCCTATCCATCAGGTCTCTAAGACATTGGGTAAGACTAGTAACCACAGTGCTGTCTGCCCCCACTGAATCTGTATGTTCTGTTCTACCTGCCAGGACCTGAGACCTGCCCAAACCACCTCTTCTCCCGAGGCACTTCATATCTTGAAGAGTTTCATCTTGGCATAAACCCATGTGTTTAAGTCTGTTCTACAACTTCCTAGACAAATACATAACTGTCTGATTTTAAAGAATGATTTTACTACTTACTATTGTGGTCTTTCTTCAGAGTTTTATACTCCAAAAAGTTTAAAATTTCAGTTTATTTCCACTTTTCTGTCTTTTCGTTCTATTTTGTGGCTATATTTTTAAAGACTCACTCAATTTCATCTTAAATTAAGAATGAAATGTACTGGTTATACTCTAAAACCACATCAAACAAACATAGCCTTTTATTTTAATAGTATTTCACAGAACCTATTCTTCTATGGATGAGCTTATCACAGTTCTCAAGGTGCTAACAATTGCACAATCATAGCTTAGACTTCATTGATTTATAGTGACAAGGGAAAGTATGATTTATGTTCCACATAACACAGTGGTTAAGAGCAGAACAGAAGATTATTTTGGGGGAAAAATGTATGTTACTTAATGTCATTTAAAAAATATCTTGTGGCATCGCTAAAGAGAAAAGAAGAAATTGCCAGTATGATTTCATCCAGGGGAAACAACAGTCCTTTATTATCCTACATTTTCTATTCTTCATGCTGGCTTCTTTAGTATGATCACAATGAATCATCTCAGCTGGTTATTTAAAGAAGTTAAACAAACAAAAACGCAGGTAGAGAAAGAAGTGTGCGAGCTAGTGCACTGCTGATAAATAGTCTAACACTGATTTTATCCTTTTATCCTTTTGATAAAAGGATACTATTTAAAAGTACAATATGACAGAAGACAGTGGATAACTATGTCTAAACTGAATATAGTAGAAATCCTTCTTGCAAAGATGCCAAAGTGACATGCTTAGAAGAATCAGGTTGGCCACTTTTTAAAAAATAGGCAAGGCATTCTGAAAACTTTATTATGTTCTAAATATTGCCCAATGATCCAGATAGCCAACACGGATGAAAATCCAGCAAGATTTTGAACATATTGCATGGAATGCATTCTCCCAACAATGTTTGTCTGCCTGGTGCAAAAACTGATCTGGTTATTGGCTGCTTTGGAAGAATGAGCAAAACTTCCTTGAGTGAATTACATTCATGTGTGGTTTATTTTTTTACCAGTCTCCTCCTGAGGCAGAAAGTTGGAGTTGTATATTTAATAACATGTGTGAGTTTAATTATGTTTTGGTCAAGCCAAGAAAGTAAAAAAAAAAAAAAAGATTGAATAAAATTAATCAGTATGAGGGCAAGGATACTTTATGCTCTATTATGAGCCAAGATTAAAATTATCTTTAAAAAAACTTAAAAATTGTTGCCAGAGAGGCAATATTCACAGAAAAATGGATTGCAGTACTTTCCTGTCATGGGCAGAGGGTTTTATCCTAAAAATGCCCTTAAGGAAAAAAATTTACAATATAATAGACCATTACTATGATGGGAAAGTAGGAAAATGGTAAGAAGTCATTACCATATTTCAATCAATGTAGTGACACATATAAAACGTAGGTACTGAAAAGAAAACTTTAAACAAATTTGAATGAAGTACTCAGAATAGTGAAGGAAATGATGACAAAGGGAAGCTGTAGGAACAGCAACAAATTGTGACACAGGACATAAAAGAAAAGAAAGTATAATTCTAAGGAATACAAAAGGGACGACATGCTTTGGATAATAATTAAGGGACATTATTCAATAAAAATATGAGTTCAAAAAGAAGTGGGAGGAAAGAAAAACTAGTTTCAGGAGCCAAACTCTGATACTATAGAGACAACCAGATTTTCTTGCAGACCCAGCTGTCTCAACTCCTTGTTTGAACTAGATGTGAAATATCAATTAATGAAATACAATCTTTAATATAGTTATGTAGTCAGAGTCCATACAAAAATACACTGGGGATTGATACTAACACATTTTTAGGAATTTGTACCCAATGGATGGCCAATCCCTTATTGAATTTCTCTCAATTTGAGCAAGCAAGGTAAGCTACTTCCGACAGAATGTTTTTAAGTCCTGTTCACACAAAATGGTAAGTTCCAGAAATGCCAGGTTGGGTCAAACCACTAGAAATCTAACATGATTCGGAATTTCCATGGGAACAAAATCTTTTCTTGGAATTGTTTGGACTTCAGATGGATGGATTTGGATTTTTTAGGGAGGGCACAGAGCCAGGTACCTAGTGGACCCACCCTTTACTATCTCTAGGGCAGTCCAAAGTTGGAATTGGTGGTAATTAAAATCAAGATTGGAGATAGATGGGCTGAGGACTAAAATCATGCAATTTATAAAGCACATATTTAATGTTTCCATTTGGGACATTCATAATAAATTACTCAGGAAGAAAAAAAAGACATCAGATGGGTCTTAATCACTTGTGGTTGTGGAAAAGAACTGAAGTGACACATATTGAAAATACGAAACTACAGATCTAGAGGAACACAGTATGCTTGGCTTGGTCACATCATCACCTTGAAATACTGTCTTTCCTTCTAAAATGAAGTGATTGATGCTAATGAATTATCAGAGCTAGTAAGAAAAGAAAAAAAAGTCAGATAAAGTCACCATTGTTGGTTTTTCAAACAACAGAAGGAAATTCTGCCAACAACCATTTTACATTTAGTGAGACAATCAGGAGGTGGCAACAAGCCACACAGTTCGAAACTGTTTCCTGCTGATCCTGGCTTGCACTAAATAAATGTGTACATAGCCAGATCAAATGAAAGTGACTTTTACTCTATTTGGTCATTTGTAGGTTTTACAATAACGGTAAATAACAGAATTCCAACAAAGAAAAATAGCAGATATTAAACAGAAAGCATCAGACACACATAGTCCATTAGCTATTTTGAAGTGCTGTTTTAAACACTAAAAAGTGGATAAAGTGAGAAAGAGTAAATTTAGAAAGGTTATTAAATGCTCACTCCTTAGTCCGCTTCCAGGTTCAAGGGTGTGGTGGTACTTGGTTTATTCTTGGCACCTGTCTCTGCCACCCGAACACTAGGACCAGTGCCCTGTGTGTGCATTTTTTGGACTTACTTTTATTTGCCACAAGGACCCCTGAAGCATATCAGTTATCTTCTCAGTCACTATTTACACTATATCTCCATGTACCACATATAAATATTCATTCTCTAACTATTATGTGTTTGGCATTGACCAAATATTAAAAGCCAAGGTCACTCAGTCAAAATGAGCTTTTAAGACTATCCAATAAATCAACTCAAACAAATTATTCACTGGTAAATTATCCTTCTTTCTGGTGGTTGTGAGAACGGTAGAGAATGGTCTGCTGCTACTGTAAACTAGAGTAATAAATAAACAAGATGGCCCGTTGTCAAGGGGTAAAAATTACACCGTTGAAAATGCAATTGGGTTTCAGAGACCTTCATATGTAAACTCTTTGCAGTAGGGAGAAACAGTATTTTATAGTCCAGCCTTGAAGGTCACTTTTTTTTTTAAAGCTGTGAATGAGAACTTAAGACTAATCACCACTAGCTGTCATAACAAAATAAGAAAATATATCAACAATTAAAGCTTGTATTAAGCAGTAAAATTAGATGTTTCATTTAACATGGTATAGGAACTCTGTTTAGCTAAGGAAATCATCTCACATAGTAGCTAAAATTGAAACTGAAGTATTTATTTAGTTGTTATAAGTGGTGTCCATTGTTCACACATTAGCATATTATTTTATTTTAGTAATAAGGTTATTACCAGAGTAGGCAAAATAGACCAGGTCCATCAAATTGCCTACAATTTCGCAGACATTTGAATGATCTTCACTTTGATACAGAGCAAGTAACTTCGAATCATGATGACTAAAACACGAAAATGTATAGCTTAAAGGTGACAAATCATATTACTTTGAACAAATATTTATACTCGGGTCATAGTAAAAAGAAAATTTTTTGCTTATATGTCGATGTTTTTATTACATTTTGTTTTGCTTTGTTTTGTGCTTCTAGGTATGGGTACATCTTAAGTCGGTTCACATCTTTCTGAGTGAAAGTAGAGGGAGACCCAAGGAGATTCACATCAAAAGAAACAAAGCTCAGACAAAACCAACAACCAAAGAAAAAGTTCTTTACCTAGAGCAGAAGCAGTCCAATATAACAGCAAGAAGCCAAAATGCTCCTCGCTCATCCAACTGAGAAACGTGATTTTTAGGGAGCGGTGCATCTAGCCTTAGCATCAGCCCGTAGTGGAAATCTTTGTAGAATGACTGTAGTTTTTTTCCCCCCTTGTACTGACACACCTTTAGATATAACTTTTAAAGAAAGAATTATTAACCTGGCCTATTTTCAGTATATTTTCTGTACCTTCTTCCTTTAACTAAAACCTGACTCTCCCCTAACGATACTGCTTCCAAAGCAACCCCTGTCCGCCCGCGGTTCCTTCTCTCACGCGCTTGGTAGCACTCGCCCTAAGCAAACACTAGGAGGGGCCTCTACGTTACTGCGCATTCTTTGAAGATTTTAGCTCCTGGTTGTGTCCCTCCTTCCTACAAGAATTACTCCTGTCTTGGTTCTGGCAATTTCCATACCCACATATTCTAGACTCTCTTTCCGTTAGCCTCTTTTCCTCCTATCCCATTTCCATGGTCATGTCCTTGCCTGAACACTGTCATTACCCATGTCTCCACTCTTTGTACGATCACATTTTTAACAATCCCATTTGCTGGCCACGAGCAGAGGAGTCTTTTTAGCTCACTCACTCCGAATTCTTTGATCGCACCAAGAAGTAGCATCTGTCAATCCTCCTTCCTTCCTGTTTCCCTTCATTGCCTTCATTTTCTCACTTTATTCCATGCCCAGTTTAGATACTTTGGTCCACCCCCATGGGTGCTCCTTCGCACATACTCTCAGTTTTATTTTATCTGTTCATTGTCCCTCTCCCATTAGAGCTCTAGCCTGATTAAATCCAATTCTGTGCTGTATCTGAATCCCCAGCTGAAGGCTGAATAATTGTGTTGAATTATCTCGTTAAAATATATATATATATTTCTTCTGAGCTCTAATGCTGCCCAAAAATACAGGCATACCTCATTTCATTGCACTTTGCTTTACCGAGTTTCACAGAAACTACATTTTTTACAAATTGAAGGTTTGTGGAAACCCTGCATCGAGCAAGTCTAAGATGGAAGCTTGACAAAAGTGAAAAACTGTATAGAGACCAACTTCAATATACCAAAAACAGAGCTATCTGAGGCCACTTCATATGGGAACAAATAACCCTAGACAGTTCAACTGCTTTCAGGGTTATGGTTTTACAGCCAATATAATAAGAATCATCGAGGGGGGAAAATTGTGTTATAGTATTCTCCAGGTTAAGAAGCAATGCTGATAGTCAAGATTGAAAAAAAAAATATTAAACTTTCAGATACTGGAAATATTTGGCTAAGAATAATTCCCCCCCCCCCAAAAAAAGAATAACGACTTTCTAAGGA
>NW_028019598.1:0-690 GCF_054177405.1 Leptonychotes weddellii
TGTGTGTAGCCTAGTTGCCATCAATCCATCTTTATTTTATTAGTGGTGTATATTTCTGATCCATACCTGACTGGGAATGCCTCTAAATCTTTGCATCTCCTTAGAACAATACTGTACTCAGGCAGTGTAAAAAGATAGAATGACTGACATTGGGGTAAATTAAGTATTTATCTTGCAAAACAATTGCTACTGGTAAGTTTGGACATGATTAATTTAGAATATAGGATGTTTGTTTACACCTCTTTTTAATCCCCTACATGTAGGAAGACTCTCTTTAGATTGGCCCTATAGCCTCATATTTATGTTTTCAAGCTTATAAATTTTCAAATATGTAAATATTCCTTCCACTTTGCTGACAATTGTGTATTTAAGCTCAAATTCAAGAAGTCAGAAGAAATAGAATGATATGATCATAAATATGTATACATAATACATGTTATATAAAATTTATATGTGTTATATATACATAAATATTATGTATATATAATATGTACACATATCAGGCACATAGAGTATACACACATATCACACAAAAAACATATATGTATGTATAATATATGTATATAAATGATTATTATGTTTACATATACTTGTCTCTCCAATGAATTTATGAGGACTAGATATATTCAAATTAATAAGCTATAAAAATATTCAGGATATAATAAATAGCATGGACTATAAATGTGGAAA
>NW_028019599.1:0-690 GCF_054177405.1 Leptonychotes weddellii
AGGGGAAAAAAAAAGAATTCATCTGTCTGGCTTATGGGTTAGAGTTAGGATAGAAATGGGGATATTCTAGTTAGCAATATTTTAATTTCACATTAAGGAATTTATTAAAGAACTTTGCAATACCAGAATGAGCTACCTCCCCAAGAACTTAATTGCCCCTGAGCATAGTTAAAAAAAAAAAAAAAAGTAGTAGTAGTAGGCAGTCATTCTATAGAGAATGTTAAGTATAGGGTGACTTCTAGGATGCAGATAATCTTTGAATGAATATTGAATCCAATGGTAGGACCCTTATCTTGAAGTAACTTATGTAAGAGGTTAACAGACTAATACAATAGATGCACTAAATGACAACTTAAATTTACGTTCATTGTGACACACTCAACAGATTGCAGAAATTATACACACGTTTTTGATTGGAGGAATTTAACAAAAAAAAAAAAACAAGCAAAGGGAGGAAAGAGAGAGAGAGGCAAACCAAGAAACATACTCTTAACTATAGAGAACTGATGGTTACCAGAGGGAAGGTGGGGGAGGGATGGGTGAAATAGGGTATGGTGATAAAAGAGTGCACTTGTGATGAGCACTGGGTGTTATATGGAAGTGTTGAATTACTATATTGTACACCTGAAACTAATATTACACTGTGTTAGCTGGAATTTAAATAAAAACTTTAATTACAGCCATGCTAAA
>NW_028019600.1:0-690 GCF_054177405.1 Leptonychotes weddellii
CAGGATCATGACCTGAGCCGAAGGCAGTCGCTTAACCAACTGAGCCACCCAGGCGCCCCCAAGCAGCACATATTTGATCCTTCTCAAAACTATGCAGGCTGTAGGTCAGCCTTCTGGGTTAAAGGCGAATATTTTTCTGTTTCTATCTCTCATCATTTCACCAATGACCAATTTTTAGTCCTTCAATTTTTAAGGTTGTTGAAAGATGAAGGGCTCATCTTCTGTAACTTCTTCAGGGTGACAGGGGTTGTAGACATGTCCCTACATGTGGACCGAAATTTGTCACTATCTGTCCCTACATGTAACTATTACAGAAGGCCATTCTTGTAGAATCCAGAGGGGACACTGGGATGAATTTGTTTTGAGCTGTAAACATCATCTGTTCGGCTGGGTGAAAGAGACAGGAACTGCTTGCATATACCTCAACAATGGAAGGGAACAAAGCAAAAGAAAGAACACATTACAATTATTACTGTAATGAAAAATCGGAAGAGCAGTGAGAAGACCCTTTAGGGTGACCATAATCCACCTCTCCACCAGAAATTTAATCAATCAATAAGTGACAGTGTAGGGAGAAAGAGAGACAAATCAAGAAACAGAGGCTTAACCAGAGAGAACAACCTTCGGGTTACCAGAGGAAAGGTGAGTGGGCGGAAGGCTTAAATAGGGGAGGGGAATTAAGGAATGCAC
>NW_028019601.1:0-690 GCF_054177405.1 Leptonychotes weddellii
ATTTAAGTAGCTTCTATTAATATATTAAAATCTAGTGCTTAAGCCAAGGAAATTCTAACTAGAATTATTCTAATTAGAATACCCCAAAATATTCAGCTTATTACCTGGAATACTTAGCTTAGATATTGCTGGACATAACTTTTGGCAGAAAACTAGAATTGCTTTCCAAAATATCAAAAAATAGCAATATATTTTTATAATTTCATCAATATGAACTTTCCTTACCTCGTCAATACTAAAACTATCATGGAACTCACTGGACAACTAACTAGGCATGAATTTTAAGATTTGATTTCTATTGACTCAGCACTTCTAGTTGGTGTAACCTATGAACTCAAAACCAGTTTCTGTCCTCCTTTCCAAGATTCAAGTCAATAAATGCCTACAAGTATGCAGAACAAGTTGAAAAAGTCTACTTGGAACATTAAGAATTTGATACTACATTTAGAGGCCTTTGTTTTGTATGTGACACACTTATAATGATTATGCTATAAGCGCATCAGTTTTAAATGCATCTATTGCTGACCAGTTCAGTTGCACAGAATTCTCTGTGAAAGAGTATGTCACATACAGCATAAATATGAGGCATTTACACTTGGATATCATTCAGATCTGAAATGTATGCTATCTTCATTCTAAATTTCCATATTATGCAGTTATGTAATGGAATTCTATTTCTGACTGTTATAA
>NW_028019602.1:0-690 GCF_054177405.1 Leptonychotes weddellii
CTCTCTCTCTCTCTCATTCTCTCTGTCTCAAATAAATAAATAAAATCTTTAAAAAAAAAAAAAGATTGTTGTTTGTCTTTTATTTGATAACGAACAAAAATGACTGCATGTATCTTCACGCCAGAGAGTCTCCATGCACAAGAAGATTTACAATTCTTTAAGACATTGTCAAGGATTTAACATATACACTCAAAACAGAAATAAGAAAAACCTGAAATTCACATTGGATTCTATTTTAATTTTTTTTCTTTTCTATCTTTAAATGTGAATTTCAGGGCTATATAATAAAATATTTTCTTATAATTTACTGAAGTGGTGACTAACTGGGGGCTGCCAGGTATGCAGTTTCCTGTGTGTAAACAATTGAGAAAAGATAACAGTTTTTCCAAGCAAATGACTTTTATCATAGGAAAAGAAAAGTTACAGAGTTATAGACAAAATATTATTACTCAATGTTGAAGAAAAGATGATCTTTGCAATTGATCATTATTGCAAGCAGTAAGAGAATATAACCCATGCTTTTTGAAATCACTCTTAAATTCTGATTTCACACAAATATATAGGAAAATAATAAACAACTATGTGAACTATTCAGTACAAATGAACTTAATTTGCCCTATGGAAAGTTTATTTGCAGGGATATAGTTCAGTTAGTTGATATATAGAAGGCACATTTAGTATAGTCAATAG
>NW_028019603.1:0-690 GCF_054177405.1 Leptonychotes weddellii
CCTGCCGAGATGAATGCAAACGTCACGTTCATCAGCCTACACGCTGTCCCATAACTGACCGTCCTCATCCTGCAGAAACCAGCTCTTGGCATCTCTTTCGGATGATGTCCTGCTTGCCCCGGCACCCCGCAAGCCCCACAGACACACACACACGCACATGTGTGCAAACACACACGTCTTCTCCTTCTCTTCCCTCTAACCATGCTCTCAGGACCTTCTCTCTGCCCATCAACTTTTTTTTCCTCTCAGTAGACCCAACTCAAGAGTCATATTGCTGTAGAAGTGTCCCTTATGATGTGCACTTGCCCCCACTGATTCCCACCTGGCCTGAGATCTATGGATGGCACTGTTGTGACTCGTTAACAGGGCATGTGTTCTTTGTCAGTCCCATCCACGCAGGGTGATGAGGAAGCACAGACCAAAGAGGAACACAAACAGAGAAGGTACTTTGGGGCTCTTGCAGCCAAAATAGGCTTTTAAAATTCAAGGAAATACTTGAGTTTTGAAAGAAATGTGTTTTTTGTTGTTTTTTTTTCCCTTGTGAGAAAATAGACACAAACATAGATTGTGAAGAATAGAAGAGCCTAGGGCATCCTGCCCTGGGACAGGGCAAACATTCCCAAGGGCTTGAAAGACAGAATCCGAGGAGAACCTAGAAATTTCCTGATGGGTCTCCTGAGGAAGGGGCCC
>NW_028019604.1:0-690 GCF_054177405.1 Leptonychotes weddellii
TGTCAAATAAATAAATAAAATCTTTAAAAAAAAAAAAAAAGGCAATTTATAAATGCTATTTCCACATATAGTTTGTATTAAGGTCATATTAGATGCTATAGTAAGTAAACCTTGAATTCTAAATGACTTAAACAATGAGAATTCTTTGCTCACTCACATCGCAGTCTGATGTGGGTGTCTGTGGCTAGGCAGCCTTCCACAGTCTAATGCAGGGATTCAGGCTTCTTCGTCCTGTGCAACCCCTGCTCCTATAATACCACTCTCTCCACCATTCAGTCAATGAAGGCAAAGGAAGACTATGAAGAAGGCACACCCACTTCTTACACATTTTGACCCAGAACTGACACATAAGTGTCATGTTTCTGGAACCCTGAGATTAGGAGACTCTGTTCTTATGTAAAAGTTCTGGCAAAGCTTCTCATCTTCCCCTCTGGAGACTCATTATCTTCATTACCCTGAAATGTGAGCAAATCTGCTCTGGGGTAGAAAGGGAGACATTTCTATCTTTATCATCCCAAGGGTGATTAAATATGCTATAGAAGGAGTCACCATATTTTTCCAAGGCCATTTGCTTCTATAAACATTCTTGCAAAGATAGTATGAAACAATTTGGCTGTTAATACCTGAATGTCTAGGAACCGGAGAGATTCAAGGAGAATTATCTCCCAAAGACTTTTATAATGCCTATTT
>NW_028019605.1:0-690 GCF_054177405.1 Leptonychotes weddellii
CATTTGGCTATCTGTGTAGGGTTGGGATAGGAGTACTTGTAATGCCCTCAGGGTCCCTCACTTTCCCCATTTTCAAAGGTATTTGACAAAAGGCTCTGGGCAGGATTGCTGGAAAGGTCTCTTTATGTGCACTGTATCTATACTCCAGACAGTGATAAGGAAGAGAAAGAACATGGTTCATTGTGATCATTTTCAGGCATTAACTGTGTGATTTGCTTGAGGAAGACTGAAGTATATTGTGACAGAAAATGAATCTTAGAACAACTCAGGGTAGTTGTATTCCTTTGGAGGGTCCTGGGAGGAGACAGACCCTTGCTCAGTTCCTTCTCTTCTAACTCATTTCTCTTCATCCAGCAGCCTGCTAAAGTGTGATTGTTCGGTATGCAAATCAGCAGTCATTACTTCTGTTGGTATTAGCAACTCATAGGTTTGTAGGTTCTGTTTTCTCTTACAAGAATTATCTCTGAGGTTGAACATCAGTTTTTCTTTTTAGAAATCTGAGTGTTAATTAGGGCAGTTCTTATGAACTTAGGGATCTATCTGCTGTTGGTGTGGAATTGTAGCAAAAAAGATGAAGATTATAGAAAAAAAAATCTTGCCATGTTCTTGAATGTGCCTCTAATTTTGTGGTTGTGCTCATAATTTTGAAGATAGTTACGTGGATTCTGTAGCCAGTGCTGAGTTCCATTT
>NW_028019606.1:0-690 GCF_054177405.1 Leptonychotes weddellii
ATGGGATACCATTTTTACTTGAAATTACAACTGAAAAACTAGTTATGATTAGTCAGACTTAGGTTATTGAGAGACATTTTCTCAAAATGAACAAAGTGAGCCTGTCACTTAAGGGAAAACAACTGACAGCATTTATTGCCAATAACACAGTTCAGGCTTTCAAACAAAAATTAGAATTTTGGAAAATTTGTATTTGCCCATGAGAACATGGGCAATTCCCAAATTTAAAGATTGTTCTGGTGATATTAGTGGTTATACTGTTTTTATGATAGTATGTAATGAAATGTTTCATGTCCATGTTTGGAAGAACTACATAACATACTAAACCAATATTTTCCAAATGGTGCATCATGTTATAAAATTATGCCTGGGTGTAAAAGAAGTACAAGAAAGAGCAATGACTGTTAATGTAGCAGAGTAAAATTTTATTATATTAGAAAATTTATTGTATTCATGTTGAAAATTAATTTGATTAAAACATATAAGTTCATGGGGCGCCTGGGTGGCTCAGTTGGTTAAGCGACTGCCTTCGGCTCAGGTCCTGATCCTGGAGTCCCAGGATCGAGTCCCGCATCGGGCTCACTGCTCAGCAGGGAGTCTGCTTCTCCCTCTGACCCTCCTCCCTCTCATGCTCTCTGTCTCTCATTCTCTCTCTCTCAAATAAATAAATAAAATCTTTAAAAAAAAAAA
>NW_028019607.1:0-690 GCF_054177405.1 Leptonychotes weddellii
TTTTTTTTATTCTTATGTTAATTCCCATACATTACATCATTAGTTCTAGATAAAGTGTTCCATGATTCATTGTTCGTGCACAACACCCAGTGCTCCATGCACCCAAGTTTCCTTGTAAATAAAAAATTACTATCAACTACAAATTTGTTGAAGGCCTACTGTATGACAAGAACCGTTCTAGATGCTCAGGATAGGTTAGTGACCTCTCCTAGCACATCTTTAAACTATTCTAAAGAATAGTCGGAATATGAAATTTCAACAACAATCTCTGGAAAACAAAGGATGAGGGATTTTTAAGACTCAGCTTTAATACCTTCTTAAAGAGTCCCACACTGAAGGTGTGAGATCATCTTAATGTGCAAACTGAATTTCAAATTTACGGTAACAATAAACAAAACTTGCTTTCAAGAAAATACAATCTCACAACAAAAGTCGGGGAAAAGCAAACATCGCTACCAGCAAAGCATATTCTCACAGCCCGATAAGGAAGACAAGGCTAAAATGACAGAGGCTTTCTGAAGCAACGTCGCCCCCTCCTAAACAGCCCTTCGGTCTCTGGAATCCCTAGAAAGCACTGCACTTATCTGTAAGTGACTTCCTCACAGACATCAATCACTACTACTATGATATCTTAACGCTCACAATCATGCGTAAGAACTGTATTTTGATCTCTTAATTCCTGTCTAATTT
>NW_028019608.1:0-11124 GCF_054177405.1 Leptonychotes weddellii
GTGCTATGGTGAGTGCTGTGAATTGTGTAAGACTGTTGAATCACAGACCTGTACCTCTGAAACAAATAATACATTATATGTTAAAAAAAGAAGAAGAAGAAGAAGATAGAAGGGGAAAAATGAAGGGGGGGAATCGGAGGGGGAGATGAACCATGAGAGACGATGGACTCTGAAAAACAAACTGAGGGTTCTAGAGGGGAGGGGGTGAGGGGATGCGTTAGCCTGGTGATTTGGTATTAAAGAGGGCACGTTCTGCATGGAGCACTGGGTGTTATATGCAAACAATGAATCATGGAACATTACATCAAAAACTAATGATGTAATGTGTGGTGATTAACATAACATAATAATAAAAAAAAGGCTGAAATAAAGCAACATGTTCTTCAATTTGATGAACTCACTGCAAAACAGGCTTGGCCTGGAGAAAGCATAAGTGACATACAAACAAAATCTAAAATACAAATGAAATCAATCCGCAGCACTATAAGTGAACTTAAAAAACACCTTGTCAAACTACTTAGTCATATACTGCCAGAAAGTGAGGAATGATATCCAAGTTCTTACACATTCCTCCTGAATATATGTGATTCAGACCATTTAGATGCCAGTTACCTAACACTGAGTCTCTCCAAGGAGAACATCATGATGAAATGCTTTCTTTTTAAGTTTTACCTTTTTCCATGTAGATGGAAAAGATAAGGTAAACTATGTTTTATTAGATATTGGCAAATCCATTACCCTGTCACCGGGAGGAAATTTTAAGTACCAATAAGCCCACCATTCCTATGTGAAATCATTCCTCTGTGTCGGCCTGTAGAATAGAATATATTTACAAACAACACACACACGTATATAATATAATTTATACATACATGTAGATACGTGCGTGAGATGAAAATACACCAATATACCTATATATTCACATACATATTGTCCTTCTAAGAAACTGGTTGAGAGTTGAAAAGAAGATAATCAAGTGTTTTGCTCCTGTTTGCTCTAGAAGAGAATGTCCTTGCAGATTTCAAGGCTTCCCCAAGAACAGGTGGGAGTCTGAGGTCATACGGGCAGAGCTGAGTCAGCACCAACCCCTCCCCTGCCACACTTGGTGTTCCCCAAACCTATTTTAAGATCAATGTTATTAATATTCCTCATTAGGCCACTGTCATCAAAACTGTTTTCTTTCATAGAGAATGATTCTGAAATAGCATGAAATCCTCAAAATGGTTTAGATGAAAGAAAAAGGAAGTAGTGTGGAAATAGCTTGGTCTTTTTATTATTTTTTTAAAGAAGGATATTAAAATGTTCACCCTGAAGCTTTATCAAATGTTTTGGAGATTCTTTGTACCTCTGTTCAGTAGTTATAAATTTGAGGACTCCATGCTGCTTCTACCATGGGCATTTTTTGCAGCAACTTTATATGAAGAAGAGGGATTTTTGAGTTTCGTTGTCATGGTAACCCTAGATTCAGGTTGAAAAGCTTTATTGAATGTTTTGGGTATTTCTCCATTGCAGCCTTCATTTAATAGGTTTTGATGTTCAAATGTTTAAATATACTACTTCATCTCTCCTATGATTGTTTGGCTTTTAATATATAGATAGATAGATATGCATATATACTGTTTAAATGCTTAGGTACCACAGCAAAGAAAATATGCTAAATATTATTTTTCTTTCTCGTCCTCTATCCCTGTTGGTACCTAAGATGTTCACTTGTGAAAAGCAAAGGAAGATAAGCAGATAGAGTCTCAGATACAGGGAAAATAGATGTCCACTTATTTGTATCTGAAAAGAGTATCTCAATGTATTTCTGGAAAAGGCCATCATTCTCCCACATTATTTTCTTTATTCAGAAGGATGGAGATGATACAAGGGCGAGGGACAATGGAGATCAGAGGGGACAGTATGGTGATACAGAAAATCACAATGTATTAAAAAAGTGATCCTAACAATTTGTCCTTTTTACAAAGACTCCTTGTTGTTGCCCAGCATTTCTGAAAACATTTTTCTAGAGCATGCATGTGTGCCATCGAGGGTGAATGAGTGTTTCAAGGTAAAAAGGACTTCGTTGTCAATATGTTAGGATGACACTGGATTAGGCAAATAATTTAATATGCTTCTGTGCATTATGATATCTTTGGAGGATCAAATATTGGTCCCCAAATACTGTGACCAAGGACCTTGGCGGTGGATCACGTACAGAACACAATTTGGGAAATGCTGCTTTCTAACAGGTTTCTACTGTTGCAAATAGAAAAGATTCCTAGGTGAGTCAGCAAAGGGACACTGAAGTTACATCTTGCCCTACTCCATACCTGGAGAATACACTTGAAGAGATAGGTCTCTCAAAACAAGATCGGAGCTCATGTGAGGAAAATTATAGACCCTGTGACAACGGGCTCTCCGTCTACTAGATAATAATCTCTACACATGTACCCTTGAGAAACTGAAAGCAGCAAGCCTCCAAGAGGGAACTCTGGGATGGACAGGACGTGGGCAGCAGAACTTACCCTGAAATTCTGCCCTGAGTATGATTCTATGGAAGCAAACTCATAGGGCAGGACATACATGAGACTGAACTTTGACGGCCTCCCGCCTGAATGCTGCTGTTTTCCCCGCTCACATATTTTAATCTGAATTTAAGCTTTTTATTACCCAGTACAGTAACTACAGTAATAGGAGTCTAGAGGATAATTTTCAATCAAATAAAATTTTCTTTGAAATTTGAAGAAAAAAATCACTTAGTTTCTCAAACTGAAGCTTATACCTTTTGGACTATGGTTTGCAGAGACTTAATATTTCTGTTCTGAATGCAAAAACAATTAGAAATAATTACCTGCATCATTTCAGTGTACATTGCTTTGGACTTCTTATTTTATACTGAAACATTCCAATAAGGGCAAGTTGATGATGATGATCATCATCATTATTTAACACTTATCACTACTAAGCCTACATTAGATTCTCTCTCTCCAGCAGGGTTATTTTATAGATACAATTCCAAACAGGGGTGTTGTTGATTTATATCAGCAAAAAAAACCTAATTTTTTGAAAGATTTTATTTATTTATTTGAGAGAGAGAGAGAATGAACAGGGGAAGGGGCAGAGGGAGAGGAAGAAGCAGGCTCCCCGCTGAGCAGGGAGCCTGACATGGGGCTCGATCCCAGGATCCTGAGATCATGACCTGAGCTGAAGGCAGACGTTTAATTGACTGAGCCACCCAGGTGCACCAACCACTGTTTTTGTTTAGATAACATCTGTTAGCCGGAGACGTTCCTCCTAATTTCATCCCCAGCGTCCTCCTTGCCATACATGACATCATGAAAGAATGAATGGGAAAGTTGCTAAAGAAGCAGAA
Source organism: Leptonychotes weddellii (assembly GCF_054177405.1). NCBI lineage: Eukaryota > Metazoa > Chordata > Mammalia > Carnivora > Phocidae > Leptonychotes > Leptonychotes weddellii. The sequence goes on from NW_028019608.1 coordinate 3,356, forward strand.
AGTGTGCTTTCAGCCCGCCCATGGCCATTTTGTACCATAGCACTGTGGCTTTGTTCAGGAACAAGCATTCTCTCCCTGACAGAATCCATTCCATAACTAAATTGTTAGTCGCTGGGTGCTTCACCGTCTGAAATCTGTCTAGATTAGTTCTCATACTCTCACCACAAAGGTCCAGTTTCTCCAAAGCTCATTGGTGGAATCGGAAGAATACCTGTGCTCACATCATACAGCCTTCTTCTGTCTCTTTGCCTAACTGGTTTCTCCACGACCGTGAGTTAAGGAAGGCAACTCCATGGTTGGTGGTGGTGCAAAACCCAGATCCCCCTTACCAGGTCGCAAATTCATCTTCCACAGGCTGTTGAGTGTTGGCCACTATCAGCTCACAGCTTTCCCCCTCTCTGCAGGATTTGTCTTGGCTTTAACTGGGCCAGCACATACAGGAATAACTATCCTGGTTTGTCTGAGACCGTCCCAGGCATCCCAGGAAACCTCTTAGTCTCCAGAAAGTGGAAATGGTTTATCTTTCCCACCTCCCTCCCCTTGTGACTTAATGATACAGGGAGTACCCTTAAGGTTGAGTTCAAGGTGCTATCAGTGCTGTGGTGCTGGTCCTGCTCTTGAGCTCCAAACTCCAGCTTGAAGGGCAAAACTGCTTAGCTCCCTCCCTTGCTCCTTCCTCCTTATCTTATGCCCTTCTCCTTGAAGAGCGCCCTCCATAAATCATGTGTACCCAAATCCCTGCCTCAGGCTCAGAAACCCTACCCTACCAAAGACAGAAAGCCTTTCAGTTACAGAGAAACGAGCTCCGGGAGGACAGCAAAATATAGGAGGAAGTGTGTGCATTTTGAAGTAAAACTCACCCACCTTGAAATTCTACTTATTTTGCTTGCCAGATATGTGACCTTAGACAAGTTGCTACAACTCCCTCTTCTTCTGTTTTCTCATCTGTTAAATGGTGATAGTAACATCTATCTTGCAGGATTTTGTGATTATTTAATAATGGGTAACATTTGGGGCATATAGTCAGTGTACAGTAAAAGGTACCTTTTCTAAAAATCCTTAGCATTTATCTAAAGTGGGTGCTCAGTTGAGTATTTCATGAACGTTAACTGCATAAATCAACCCACCCTAGAAAGACATTCTACTGTTATAACCAATCTAAAAAGCATTTACTGAAAAAAAAAAAAAACATTTATTATAAGTCTGATTTCAGATATGGAGGTGAATAAAAAATTTCACCAAATTACCAGGCATTTCTGCTCAAAACTCTTTTAACTCTAAAATTTGCCTTCACGGGTTATTCCTAGATTTTGAAAATACATCATGTTTTTTAGGATAATCCTATATTTTGGGGATATTGGGAAGTTCAATTTCGGAGGTAATATTAAGATAATTATCATATTGCTATAAGTTATTTTATTGTTTAGTTATTTTATACTCTTCTAACAAGTTTTTAAGTGCACAGTATTGTTACTATAGGCACAAGGTTGTACAGCACATCTCTAGAATTTATTCTTGCAAAACTGAAACTTTATACCTGTTGAATGGCAATCATCCATTTCTTCCTTCCCCTGGCAAATGCTTTCCTACTCTGTTTCTATGAGTTTGGCTATTTTAAGTGCCTCATATAAGTGGAATCATGCAATATTTGTCCTTCTGTGACTAGCCTATATTCCTTAGCATCATGCCTTCCAGGAATATCCATGTTTTTACATATGGCAGGATTTCCTTTTTTTTTTTAAGACTAAATAATATTCCATTGTATGTATACACTGCATTTCCTTCATCCATTCACTGTTGATAGAGATTTTGGTTGTTTCCATGTCTTGGCTATTCTGAATAATGCTACAATGAACATGGTAGTGCTAATACCTCTTCTAAATCCTGATTTCAATTTTTTGGATAAATACCCAGAATATTGGATATATGGATCATATGTCAGTTCTGTTTTTAATTTAAATTTTTCCATAACCCGTTGAATTCTACCACAGTTTTTGATAGATGTGTAAGTCAAGATCAGTAGCTAGAATAGAAGTTCTGAGATAGGATTAGTGTTCTTAAAAAGTGATCAGTAATAACTCTTACTGAGCCCTTTCTGGAGTTCTGCAGCAAGTGTATTACTTATATAACTCTTTTAGTTTTCACATTCTTGGAGTAGTGAGGTTACCAATGTTACAAATAAGGAAACTGAGACTCAAGTTAATTAATGCTAGGTCACAGAGTAAAGGAAGAAACAGTGTGAGAAATAACAGGGAGGAGGAAAATAAAAATCCAACCACAAGACTTTCTAGAAATCTCTCTTTAATTAGAAATCCTTAAAATTAAGCCATCTTGCAATCAATTTAACTGTATATGATGACTTTGCATTTAGAAATATGCCCTTCGCTTTCACTACTGACTTCTTGGGATCCAATAATCATGACACATCCTGAGAATTTCAGAATAGTTCGCAAATTTATCTGCCACACCCGTTCAGCCTCCTTACCAAGTAAAATGTGTATAAGCTGTATAAGCCTCCTCCTCTTTATATAAAACAGCTGTCCATCCATCAACACTCTTTACTGGGGACAGAGCAGATACTTGACACTCTAGCAGGCTATATAGCTACTCAAATATGATGAATTCAAATAACAATTTTATCCAGAAGCCATGGACTTAAATACCAACCCCCTTCAAAAACAGAAGGAGAGGGAAAGAGTGTTCAACTCATATGTAGAGTATTGAGAATAGATTTTTTTTTCATAGAGCCTAATTTATGAACTTACAATTGACTATGGGCATCATGCTTTAATTATGATTTTGAAAAGGCTCTGGCAGTAGACTATCTCTGACAGCCTGTGACATGGTGTGGGCTTAGGAGAATAGGTATTTATACAGGCTGTGTCAGTCACCTGGTACATGCCATTTCAACTACCTATCCCAATCAGGGCCAGCATCCAAAAGTATAGCAATTAGAATGAAGAGATGAAAAGCACTGGGGACATTATGATGGAAGTCAATGGCCAGAGGAACCCACAGAGACAGTACAAAATATCACCTTCAGGCAGGCTGATAAGGCAAACTGCAGTCCTTTAAAATGGGGCCACATAACTTGTTGAAATAGAGAGGAAAGAGCTAATTTAACAAAATCAAGGGGCACACATATTTCCCAAGGAATTTAGGGATTCAATTCTAGATTTCACTATCATATATGACATAACCTCTTAACCAAGAATACTATATATAATACATATATATTTATTATATATTATATATTTTATATATATATATACACTAACTGGTTAGTATCATATAGGTGCCACTATTAGATCTTATAATAACCACTGGACGCTGAGGATAGAAAATCACAAACTACTAATATATTCAGCAAAGTCATTACTTAGATTCACTGCTGTCCCTTTTTTGTCAGTATTCAGTGAAGAGAAAAGTGAAGAACAGGGTCATAGTTGCAAAAGCATTACCTTTAGAGTCAGAAGGTATAAAGTCACATGTTGATCCAACTTATTCTACCTTTGAAACCTTGAACAAGATTCCAAATTTCAGTTCTTTTACTGTGAAGTGTGACAATAACATAGAGCTACTATGCAAATCACTTGATGTCAGACATATGTTAACTATAAAAAGACAAATAATACAAAGAATCATCATTATTAAAAACTGTCCTATCTACTGCCACGTTAAAAATTATTCTCAAAGTTCGCATCTGGAAACAACAAACATTTATTATTTCACACATTCTAGGGGTCAAGAATCTGGTGCTGGGCCTGGCTATATAATTCTGGCTCAGGGACCCTCATGGAGGCTGCAACAGAGGTGTTGGCTGGGGCAGTCTCAAGGCTCAACTAGGGCAGGATCTGCTTCCACGCTCACTCATAAGGAAGCTGGCAGAAGATCCACTTCAATGCTCACTTGTGTGACTATTCACAGGCCTCAGAAGACTTGTTTCCATGTTTATTCACATGGGCCTCCTTACAGAGCTACCTTACTGCATGGCAATTGGATTCTCCCAGAGTGAGGTATCCAAGAGAAAGCAAGAAAGACTAGCCAAGAGAAAACCACAATCGTTTTGTAATCTACATCAGAAATTATATATCATCACTTTGGCTGCCTTCTACTGTTCAAGCAAGTTACTGAGTCCAGCCCTCACTCAAGAGAGATTATATAAGGCTGTAAATGCCAGGAGGTAGACCACTGGGGCCATCTGAGAGGCTTACCACAAAAACTAGCAGCAACTATAGAGATCTGACTGAGCCTAGCAGTTCATTCCATCAAGGAGTAGATGAAAGCAAAAACAAATATAGTTATTTAGGTTCTTTCCATGATTTTTACTCTATTTGGGACACATAACTAATCCAGTCAGCTGTTTTGTCTATATATCCTCACTGTACGTTAAGCAATGGAAGTTTAGAAAGCTCATGTATAATTTTCTTTCTCCACTCTTTGGAATGCAGACAGCTATTTATAAGCTACTTTGCAAAGTCTAAGGGTCAATTATCCATTTCACAGAGTATCCATGAGTAGGTTTGCCAATCTTATGCTATGCTTTAAATTTTTCTTCACTTCCCCATTTCCTTAGCTAACTAATTTTACCTACAATTTGCATTCAAAAAGTAAGTGACAAAGTAAGTGGTTTATACCTTGAGTCTGTCCCCTCTATTTTCCAACCTTTGATTAGCAACCAGGAAAAACTTACACTCACCCTTTCAGGGAAGGAGCTAGTCAGACAGACCTGCACCCACTGTGTCCCCACACAAAACACCTGGATTAAAATTTGAGTTTAAATCATAGTGTGCTAAGAGTCAAGAATGTTGAAAGCAATCATCTAATTCAACCTTTCAAGGAGGAAAACTGAGGCCAAAAACACCATGCCTGAGAGCAGGAAGAGAAGTATCTCACAGTCTAACTGAAAGAAGAAGAGGAAGAGAAGAAAGCAAAGAAATATGTGAAGAGATAATGGCTGGGAATTTCCCAAAATTGTCAAGAAATAAATGAATAGATAAAGCCACAGCCCAAAAATGCCTTGAGCCTCAAGCAAGATTAAACAGGGCTAAAAATAAAATCACAAGTAGCCTACTTCTTATCAAAATGCTGAAAATCAAAGATAAAGAGGAAAACTTTCTAAAGCTAGGGTGGTAAGAGACATACGATGTACAGAGTGGCAAAAATAAGAATTATGGCTGACTTCTCATTACAAGCGATTGAAGCCAAAAGACAATGAAACAACAATTTTAAAGAGCAGAAAGAAAAAAAAATTGACTACATATAATTCCACCCTGGCAAAAATTATCTTTCAAAGTGAAGTTAAAATAAAGAATTTTTTTTCTCAGAGAGACAAAAACCGAGATAATACATCTCTAGCGGGCCTGTAGTACAAAAAGTGATAAAAGAATTTATTCAGGCTTGAAGGGAAAAGATACCAGATGAAAACCCAGATCTGCAGGGGGAAAAAAAGAAAGTCACCTCATATGCCTTTGCTTTGATTGGTTTACATTCTTAAGTATATTTTTGATGTAATATTTTTCAAATGCAACCAGATGGAAGACATCAAAACAGCTTATTAGGCAAATATTCTATATTTATCTTCACACTTTACAGTCAATATATAATTTGTGAATCTCAGCATTTTATGGTCTCTATCAGAAGTCCCAGTGTATTTCACATATCAAGTCGACTCTCTACAAAGCTGTTAACTTCTCTGCCTGCTTCCTCTCCTCCTTCCCACTGCTTCCTAGTTGGCTCCATGACTGTGCCCCCAACACCACATTGCTCTCGAAGTGTCAGGAGAGGCCAGACAGTACAAAGGAGATGCATGCTCACAAGTCATGAAAGGACCGATATTGCCACCAAAGGGCCTATCCCTGACCGGGGAAAATAGAAATTTCATAGAAATAAAATTGTCTTTCTCAATATAGAAACTCTGAGAGAGCTTTGCCCTTGAAGTCGGTGTGTGGGAGTTTCAACAATGAGGTTAAAAAAAAAAAAAAGAATTTGTATTTTATTATTTGTTTTTGTTTTAGTTTTGCCTTACCAGCATATGTCTGTTACCTTAATAATGTTTTTGACACCCAAATTTTCCAGTTTTGGCTCTCACGTCCTGCTTATTCTCTAAGTTTAAAGGTTAGTGAAAGTTAGTAAAATAAAATCAGGCCTATGGAAAGGCATTTGTGTGAAATGTCTAGAATTGAGATCGATGAATTCTATAACAGTATGATATTGTTTGTATTAAAACAAATTTTGAGCAGTATTCTGAAATTTCAACTTGGTATTATAGTTTATTAAACACATTTTTAATTCCCTCTTTAAAAACTCTATGGGTAGTTTGTTATAGAATTTGTAGAATTTCTTAAGGCAATCTTCTCAAAGGGGTTCCATCTACCTAGTCTGAGCATGACAATTTATTATATTCAACAAAGTCCTAGTGCAGATAGCTAAAAATCTGACAAGTTCTTTGATTGGGGAATTATAAGAAAAACAAATCAATTATTTTGAATAACTAAAACCACAGTTGTAATGAGAAGTATATACTTTACTAGAGAGTAAACATATAATCAGGATATGTATCTGTGGTAGATTGTTAAAATTCTCCAACTCTTTCCTTAATCCCCTGTGAAAAGAAAAGGGAAGGGGGCACCTGGGTGGCTCAGTTGGTTAAGCGACTGCCTTCGGCTCAGGTCATGATCCTGGAGGCCTGGGATCGAGTCCCACATCGGGCTCCCTGCTCAGCGGGGAGTCTGCTTCTCCCTCTGACACTCCCCCCTCTCATGCTCTCCCTATCTCATTCTCTCTCTCAAATAAACAAAATCTAAAAAAAAAAAGAAAAGAAAAGGGAAGGGGAGGGAGGTGAGGAGAGGAGAGGAGAGGAAAGGAAAGGAAAGGAAAGGAAGAAGGAAAGAAGGAAAGAAAGATCCATGTTCTTTACCATGTGAGTTGCTATGCTTCAAAGCAGGTAGAGGATACTTCCCTACTTCATTTTCAGGACTAGCCATGCAACTTTCTTTGGGGTGGAAAATGGGCAGACATGATATATGCCATATTCAAACAGAAGCTTTAAATGAGCTTGCATTCTTTAATATTTTATTTTAATTTTTTGTTTTTGTTTCTGCCCTAGGCTATGAGAACAATATAGTCTAGATAGAAACTACTCTGTCGTGCTGGGTTCAAGAACTGGAGGACATATAGAATAGAGATGATCATGACCAAATAGAGTTGCAGCCAATTTTCACACTTGCCAATGAAAAGTAAATACTATTTGAAGCTACTGAAATTTAGAGGTTATATGTGACCACAACAAAGCTGTCTAATATTGCCTGTGTGTGTGTGTGAACATGCACACTTTCTTCTGTAAAGTCCATTAATACTGAGACAATTTTCATTCTCCCCATATGAAATTAATTCACACTCAAATATAAAGAAGCAAATCCTCCGTAGCACTTTCTTTTTTTTAATTTTATTTTATTATGTTACATTAATCACCATACATTACATCATTAGTTTTTGATGTAGTGTTCCATGATTCATTGTTTGCATATAACACCCAGTGCTCCATGCAGAACATGCCCTCTTTAATACCAAATCACCAGGCTAACCCATCCCCTTACCCCCTCCCCTCTAGAACCCTGATTTTTTTTTTCAGAGTCCATCGTCTCTCATGGTTCGTCTCCCCCTCTGATTTCCCCCCCTTCATTCTTCCCCTCCTGCTATCTTCTTCTTCTTTTTTTTTTAACACATAATGTATTATTTGTTTCAGAGGTACAGGTCTGTGATTCAAC
>NW_028019609.1:0-690 GCF_054177405.1 Leptonychotes weddellii
GTTCCCCTTTCCCCTCGGCCCCTGCAGCCACATTCTAGTCTCCGGCTCTGGATGCTTCATATAAGGGGGATCACACAGTATCTGTCCTTCTGTGACTGGCTGATTTCACTCAGCATAATGACTTCCAGGTTCAATCCGTGTTGTAGCCTGTGTCAGAACTCTCCTCGTTTTTAAGTCTGAATCGTGTCCCATTGTGTATATACCATATTTTGTTTATCCATTCATCTGTTAGTGGGTGCTTGGTTGCTTCCTCCTTTTGGCTGTTGTGAAAAATGCTGCTCTGAATAAGGGTACTTCTACTTTCAATTTTGGGGGGCATATATGCTGCAGTGGAATTCTGTGTTTAATATTTTGAGGAGCCACCATATTTTTTTCCACAAATGAACCATTTTACTTCATTCCTTCATAGGGCAGAACAAGATTGCCATTTATGGATCTACCTCATTTTGTTTATCCTTTTCCCCATTGATGGACATTTGCATAGTTCCTGGTTTTTGCCTACTGTGAACACTGCTGCTATGACTATTTATGTACATTTTTGTTTGTATCAGTGTTTTCAACTTTGGGGGTATATATCTAGGAGTATAATTGTTGAACCATATGGTAATTCTACTTTGATCTATTTGAGTAAATGCCAAAATACTTTCTACGTAGACTGCCCCATTTTTCACAAACAAGGTTTAAGGGTTT
>NW_028019610.1:0-690 GCF_054177405.1 Leptonychotes weddellii
CTTTCAGATATAACCCATTGTTACATGTGTGTAGTTTATTCAACACTACTATGTATATAGTGGACAAACTTAAGTCCTTATTTGAAACATCTAGCCTTTCTAGATGTTTAGAAGTGCACAAAGTATGTTAAAAGTAGAGGTAGTAAAATAACACATTTTGTAGATAATCCTTTTGTTAAAATTCATATGAAATATTGTCTTTTGAAAATGGAATGATCAAAGTGATCAAACCACCTCTCAGAGCAGTACACATTATATGATATTTGTGCTGGTTCAGGGAGGAAGGAGAAGAAAGGGCAAAGGGCTTTATACCAGTATGTTTTTTTTTTGTTTGTTTGTTTTTTATTCTTATGTTAATCCCCATACATTACATCATTAGTTTTAGATGAAGTGTTCCATGATTCATTGTTTGTTATACCAGTATGTTTATAGTTAGGCAGGATTAACCATTGTCCTGTACATCTGCATTTTGTTTTACTTAGCTGTGTATATAGTGTATATAAAGGACAAATGAGTCCTAATTTACAACATCTAGTCTTTCTAGATGTTAAAGAGGTTGCCAGTGTATGACAAAAATAGAGTAGTAAACTAATACATTGTGTACACTTTGTGTTTAAATTCATAGGAAAGACTATTCTGAAAACAACTAGAGGAAGTGAAATTGTTAAAATCCCCTCTAAGCATTACAGA
>NW_028019611.1:0-689 GCF_054177405.1 Leptonychotes weddellii
CTGTAAAAAAAGAACCCATGAGAGGAGCGGTCTTCCTGCCAAAGGCACTCACTGCAGCACGAGAGGGGGCTAGCTCAGGGCCCCCACCTCATACGGGACCATTCAGACTTCTAAACAGATATTCCAGAAAGTCTGCAAACCTGGCTGGGCACGGCATGAAAACGCCTGGCGGGTATGGCCCTGGCCTCTGCCGTCACCTGCCGCCGTTGCGCCACTGAGTGGCACCTGGGGGCTTGTTACCAATGCAGATTCTGCATCTTAAGATTTCGTGAAGACTTGGGTACGTTAAAATCTTAGAGGCACTGTTCCTCTGAATAAGCACAACAAATAAAGTTGTCAAAAAAAAAGTTGTCTAAAATAGAAAAGCAGAAACACTAAATGGTTTTTAATACAAAAAAAAAAAAATCGCACCAGTCTCTCACTGAGGTATTGTTTTTTTTTTTAAAGATTTATTTATTTATTTGAGAGAGCGAGAATGAGAGAGAGCACATGAGAGGGGGGAGGGTCAGAGGGAGAAGCAGACTCCCCGCTGAGCAGGGAGCCCGATGCGGGACTCGATCCAGGGCCTCCAGGATCATGACCTGAGCCGAAGGCAGTCGCTCAACCAACTGAGCCACCCAGGTGCCCACTGAGGTAGTTTTGACGTCAGGTTATACAGCCCTGCCTCTAACACTAGCTGGATGCACCTG
>NW_028019612.1:0-689 GCF_054177405.1 Leptonychotes weddellii
AGATGTAAATAATTTGGGTTTCATCTTCCACAGGGAAATGAAAATAAATGTTTAGATCTACAATTTGGAGCTAACTACCTGAAGCCTTAAATTCTCAGTACCTTCTTTCATTTCTAAAAGCAGATGTTAATGAAAAACGTCTGGAGATGTTAGGGGTGATGGCTGTACAATGTGACTGTACCTAATGCCACTGAATATTTACTTAAAAGTAGATAATCTTGTTATGTATATTTTATCACAACATTTTTTTAAAGTATATGTTGCTTTCTTTACATTTATACTTTTATATAAATACCTAATAAATATCTATCTACTCATACAGAAATAAGTATTGCAAATATATTCATCTGTTATTTTGCCATTTATTCTAAAGTATGTCTTACAAGAGTCTCCTCCACCCACTAGAGAGGCTGGGTGATAGACATTGGGGAGGGTATGTGCTATGGTGAGCGCTGTGAATTGTGTAAGACTGATGAATCGCAGACCTGTACCTCTGAAACAAATAATACATTATATGTTAAAAAAAAAAAAAAGAAGAAGAAGAAGAAGAAGATAGCAGGAAGAGAAAAATGAAGCAGGGGAAATCGGAGGGGGAGACGAACCATGAGAGACGATGGACTCTGAGGAACCAACTGAGGGTTCTAGAGGGGAGGGGGTGGGGGGATGGGTCAGCCTGGTGGTGGGCATTG
>NW_028019613.1:0-689 GCF_054177405.1 Leptonychotes weddellii
CCTGAGAGAGGAATTTGTGGGCTTCTTGCCTTATGAAGCTGATGCAGAAATTTTGGCTGTAAAATTTCACACTACGATAACTGAGAAGTGGGGGTTAAACATGGAGTATTGTCGTGGCCAGGCTTACATTGTGTCCAGTGGATTTTCTTCCAAAATGAAAGTCGTTGCTTCTAGACTTTTAGAGAAATATCCCCAAGCTGTCTACACACTTTGCTCTTCCTGTGCCTTAAATATATGGTTGGCAAAATCAGTGCCTGTTGTGGGAGTATCTGTTGCGTTAGGAACAATTGAGGAAGTTTGTTCTTTCTTCCATCGAGCTCCACAATTGCTTTTGGAGCTTGACAATGTAATTTCTGTCCTCTTTCAGAACAATGAGGAAAAGGGTAAAGAACTGAAGGAAATCTGCCATTCTCAGTGGACAGGCAGGCATGATGCTTTTGAAATTTTAGTGGACCTCCTACAAGCACTTGTTTTATGTTTAGATGGTATAAATAGTGATACAAATATTAGATGGAATAACTATATAGCTGGTCGAGCTTTTGTACTCTGTAGTGCAGTAACAGATTTTGATTTCATCGTTACCATTGTTGTTCTTAAAAATGTTCTATCTTTTACAAGAGCCTTTGGGAAAAACCTTCAAGGGCAAACCTCTGATGTCTTCTTTGCAGCCAGTAGCTTGACTGCAGTGC
>NW_028019614.1:0-689 GCF_054177405.1 Leptonychotes weddellii
TGCATGAGGACGGGGCATACCAGAACAAAAGCAGCCTCATTGGTTCTCATTTTAAAACTACCTAAAAATGGAGAAAGAAGTAGGTGTGTTTCATAAGATGATGGCGAGATTAAAGTATGCAAGGAGCTCTGCAAGGAGAAAAGGCCTTATTCATTCATTCATTCATTCATCAAAAAAAAAAAAAAATCATCAGTGACTTCCCTGTCAGTAACTGTGCAGGACATCCAACGGGTGCACTAGGAAGACAAAATCTTGAAATCTACATTGGGGGGGGAATAGCATCCCTTCATGTTGCAGGACCCTGAGCGGGGAAAGGAGGTGGCATCTCCAGAGAGAGGGTTTCCCAAAGGCTCCCAAGCACTGGCAGCTAACAAATCAGGAGGATGTCAAATGCCTGAGGGGGGCAGAGGCTCAGGGTCAGGGAGTAGGTAACACATGGCTGACGACACTGCTTGAAGAGGAGGTTTTCTCCTATATGGGTGAGGATGGGAGGCAGCCTTCCTATCTGGAAGCCATGGGTTTCGCCCCCATCCCCCCGACTCTCCACATGGCAGCCGGGACTGTCTTAGAAACTGAATCCCATCACTACACAGATTCCCTTGCTCAAAAGCCTCAGTTGGCTCCATGTTGTCTATGGATGATGGCATTCTCTAGACTTTCTGCTGCCGCCGGGGGGGGGGGGGGGGCGG
>NW_028019615.1:0-689 GCF_054177405.1 Leptonychotes weddellii
ACTGAGGAGCGGGACCCTGAGTTCTCGGCTCCTCTGGGGCGGAGATTGGGAGGCCTCCATTTTCACTCTCCACCTCCAAAGCTGTACAGAAAGCTCGCAGGGAACAAAAGCCCGGGAGAGCAAACCCGAGCAGATTACTTAGCCGGGAGGGGGCAAGGGTGGGGCAATTCCGCCTCCGGCAGAGACATTTGGAAACCACGGCAACAGGCCCCTCCCCAGAAGATCAGCAAGAACAGCCAGCCAAGACTAAGTTTACCGATCAATGAGAATGGCAGAACTCCAGCGCTAGGGGACTACTGCACATAGAATTCATGGCTATTTTACCATGATTCTTTAGTCTTTCAAAGTTAATTTTTTTTTGACTGTCTTTTTTCTTTTTTTTTTTTTTGAATTTTTCTTTTTCCCTTTCTCAACCAACATCTTATCAATCCCTTTTTTTAAAAAACATTTTTATTTTTCATTTTTAGAGTCATATTCTATCCCTTCATAGTAGTTACCCGTATTTTTGGCATATATATATAAGTTGTTCTCTCTTTAAAATTTTGAGATAGCTTCTTCCAACAGATTAAAATATACCCTAAATCTCTAGTATATGGTTTTTTCTACTCCCCTGCCGAATCACATTCTCTCTTTTTTTCTTTTTTCTTTTTTTAAATCTTCTTCTTTCTTTTTTCAAACAACTTCTTATC
>NW_028019616.1:0-689 GCF_054177405.1 Leptonychotes weddellii
AAAAAAAAAAAAAAAGCACTATCTTGTTAAAAATTAAAAACTAAAGTGTTAGAAGCAAATTCAGAATTGATAAAATAGTTTGATTCAAACAATAATGTGATGTACTCTATTTTATTATGGTTTATATATAAATACTCTTGTAAATGCTTCAAATTAAAACAGTTGACAAATTCTAATACTACATGCAACTTTTCTAATTTACACAAGTTAAGCTAATTTTCTTTATCATTATAAAAATTTCTCAGAGAACTATATTCTAGTGGTGGGAAACAGGCAATAAATAAGTGTATATATGGATAATAATGTCTGATAGTGATAAAGCTCTGTAAAGATTTAACAGTGTAAAGTAATACCCAATGGCTGGGGATTGGGCCTGATTTAGAGCGCTACGCAAGGAGGATCTCTGGAGAGAGGACATTTAAGTTCTTAAGTATAAATAATTGTGTTATAAAATGATATATTCAGATCTTCAAGTAATTTGAACACTTTATTCATCATATATTTAGTAGTAAGTTTTGGAGAAAAACAAGAATTTGAATGAGAACATGTTAGGGAAAAAAAAAAAAAAAGATAATCCTACCCCAAGCCATTCTTAAAATAGGATTGTGAAGACTTCCCTATTCGAAGTACAGGGTAGCCATCCCAAACAAAAGCCTCCTCATTTATAGGTTTTTGCTGCTTTTTTTTTT
>NW_028019617.1:0-689 GCF_054177405.1 Leptonychotes weddellii
AGGGGAACTGGATGGAGGGTACACAAGACCTCCCTGTACATTTTTTTGCAACTTCCTGTGAATCTACATTTTTTTCAAAATAGAAAAGTTTAAAAAAGTGTTAAATAAAATGTTGGGAACAAAGCTGGAATCTGAATGCCAGTTTGTCTGATTCTAAAGTCAAGCTGTATAATAATCGTGAGAAACTATTAAGTAGTTAGGCCAAGCTCTGTTAAGTAACTTGCCAGAGGTTACACAGTTAGAAAGTGATAGTGCAGGACTAGAACCCAACTCCGGTTCCAAACATGCACTTTTAACTACTGTGTTGACTCTCTGAAACATATGGGAAGGGGAGGAGCATGGCATGAGAGGAGGGAAAGAGTTGGAATAGGAGAGAAACTAAAAGAGAGAAAAGGAGGACAAAGTAGCAAATTTCATTCACTGTAGTCAGAGAAATAAAAAATAAATCCCCTGGGGCACCTGGGTGGCTCAGTCAGTTAAGCGTCTGGCCTAACTACTTAATAGTTTCTCACGATTATTATACAGCTTGACTTTAGAATCAGACAAACTGGCATTCAGATTCCAGCTTTGTTCCCAACATTTTATTTAACACTTTTTTAAACTTTTCTATTTTGAAAAAAATGTAGATTCACAGGAAGTTGCAAAAAAATGTACAGGGAGGTCTTGTGTACCCTCCATCCAGTTCCCCT
>NW_028019618.1:0-689 GCF_054177405.1 Leptonychotes weddellii
CTGGAACCCCTTTTATAGTGTCTGGAGGCTCAGAGCCTGGCCCTGTCTCCTAACAACTGAGAGCAATGTATCTTAGATAAGTGAGCAGGAGAGCAGATGGACCCCTTGGGAACAGAGGCATTTCTGGAACTTTGTATTAGCCTGTATGTATTCTTCTATTTTATTTTATTTTATTTTTTTAAAGTAGTCTCCATGCCTAACATGGGGCTTAACTCACGACCCTAAGATCAAGAATTGCATGCTCTACTGACTGAGCCAGCCAGGTACTCCTATATGTGTTCTAACAGCAAAAAGGGTTAGGAGAGAGAGCCCTTTGCTGGCTTTCTTACTCACTAGTGATCTTGACAAGTTACCTAACCACCTGAACTTTGGTTTCTTCTTTTGTAAAACAGGAGGTATAGGGGTCATAAAGCTTCCCTCGTGGGATGGGATGGAAGTCTAAATGCTAAATGCAGATGATATATCTTTTTTTTTTTTTTAAGATTTTATTCATTTATTTGAGAGACAGAGAGAGAGGCAGAGAGAGACCATGAGTGAGGTGAGGGCCAGAGGGAGAGGGAGAAGCAGACCTCCCACTGAGCAGGGAACCCATGTGGGGCTCGATCCCAGGACCCTGGGATCATGACCTGAGCCTAAGGCAGATGCTTACCTGACTGAGCCACCCGCGTGCCCCAGATGATTTATCCTGA
>NW_028019619.1:0-11124 GCF_054177405.1 Leptonychotes weddellii
AGCGCTGTGAATTGTGCAAGACTGTTGAATCTCAGATCTGTACCTCTGAAACAAATAATGCAATATATGTTAAGAAAAAAAAAAAAAGAAGAAGAAGAAGAAGGTAGCAGGAGGGGAAGAATGAGGGGGGGAAATCAGAGGGGTAGACGAACCATGAGAGACGATGGACTCTGAAAAACAAACTGAGGGTTCTAGAGGGGAGGGGGTGGGAGGATGGGTTAGCCTGGTGATGGGTATTGAGGAGGGCACATTCTGCATGGAGCACTGGGTGTTATGTACAAACAATGAATCATGGAACACTACATCAAAAACTAATGATGTAATGTATGGGGATTAACATAAGAATAAAAATAAATAAAAAAATAAAAAAAAAAGAAATGGTATTGCTGGTAATGGAAATGGTAAAAAAAAAAGAAGAAGAAGAAAAGAAAGAAAGAAAACACCTGATTTTTTTTTCTCTCTTGATAGCAAACTTAGGGAAAACACAGGGCTCAGCCTCTGAACCATGAAAAGATGCAAGATGGAAGGACTGAATGTCTAGGGAGAATATACTGATTTATAGGCTGGATCTGGGTTTACCACAACTTGCCATTTGAAAATCTTTTAACATCTGAGTGGTATTTAACATTCATGAAATTTTCACCATTTTAAAGTCCATATGACACAATTCATGTATAAGGCAAATGAAAAAGGAGAACCAGACACGGACCCTGAAATTTCACTAAAAACGTAGTAAAGAATATAAAATTTGATAGCTGTTGTTTCTTATGCTAGCGAGGGACAAGGAGCAAATGTTGGGGACTGATTCCTCCTTTTCAGTCCGAAGCACGGGTAAGAAATCAGCAGTGAACACACTGCACTGGTGATTTTAATCACACTGAGCACCTATAACTAACTGCCAGCAAGAGGGAGATTCCCCAAGCAGCATGAGTGGATTCTATTTCAGTCACCCTCTTTGGCCCATCAAGGAAGGGATGGCCTTGCTGAAATGATGTAACAGGCCTGCCGTGTCTGCCCCATGTTGATATGGAGTCAGTGAGAAGAGCTGCTAACTACTTGCAAATACCTCAGTAAGGGGGGCTGCCAGAGATGGATCTGAACAGCAAGAACACACCTCTTTTCTAAGTAGCTTTCCCTATGATGTAAAGTCTAGAGCTCTACCATTACAGAATGATTTTAATTTGTTTATAAGGACTCTTGCTTGGAGTTCTCTGCTAAAGTTCTAATAAAATTGAGAAAGAACTTACTTAAGTAGATAATTTGCTTACTGGTTTTTCATCTGTTTCTCCCATTAGACTATAAACTTCATGGGATTAGTAACTTCATCTGTCTAGTTTACCTGTGTGTGTATTTCACTAAGTCCAGTCCCTGGCACAAAGGTTCTCATTGAATCAGGGACATAAAATAGTTGTCATTTTGGAAAGTTAATCTCTAAAGAGAAAAGAAAAGTAGGAGGCGAGAAACTTCTGTGTGGGGGTTGGGTGAGGGAAGCCTAGAGTTAAAAATAAATTCTGGTTCCATAGGAAAGCTGTTGATCAAGGAATTTAGGATTTAGAAATTAGACATATCCACAACACTAACCAAAAACAACCACAAAACACTAAGAGGAAAAAAAATCAAATAATTGTAGGGATATGAGGAAGACAAAATAAGGAGGAAGAAGAGGAGGAGGAGAAGAAGAAGGAAAAAAATAAGATATTTATGGAGAGTAAGGAAAAAGGTGGCTGAGACCTTACCCTGAAACTTGAGAACTCCAGTATTGCAGTGAGTCCAAAGTAGGAAATATTTAAAAAAAAAAAAAGGAACTATCAGGAGAACAGCCAGGAATCCAGTTACTATTACCAAGACAGAAAACACTATAAGGTAGTCAAAAAAAAAAAAAAATCAGAAATCAGGAACTAGAAGGGATGCTCAAGCCCAGAGTGAAATCAGCATTAAGTCTGACTTGAGGAGGAATCACCATGTTATGGGTATAAGTTCTTTCATTCCCTGTGCAGAAGCCAGACTGGTCCAAGCTCAAAATGCCTGGGCAATCTACCCTCTCTCCCCAGCCTACATGTGAAGAAGCACAAGGCCAGGCTTACTACCACCCAGCTATGCACCTTCCTACCCCCCCTACTCTTCTTCCCTATCCAGAGAGCTCCACAGAAAGCCTCATCTCCTGGAAGAGCCCTCCCACCTGAGCCCCTTCTCCAGGACTATCCCAACCCTGTCATTGCCTTCTTTCCCTTGTAATTAATCCTGCTAAGTGGAAAACATACAAACAGAAGAACTCCCAAACCAATCCACATTAAATATAGTCTCAGTATCCCAATTCTGGGTTCCAAACTCAGTGACTCCAGGGATAGGACCATCAAGCACTGGAGCGGGCTTCCATTTGCAGTGGTCTGGGCCAATATAGACTTTGTATGCTGTAAATCACACCAGTTAGGTTGACCTCTGTCTCTATGTGCCCTATGTGTTCTATGTGATCAGCCACCACACTCTACTTCAAATAAAATATTACTCTGGCAAAGAATAACTATATATTGAGCATTTACTTGATATTGAGCCCTGTAGAGGTGTGATATGGGCTGAACTGTGTCTCCCCAGAATTTATGAGTTGAGGTCCTACCCCACCCCTTTACCCCTCCCCCTTACCTCAGAATGTGATTGCATTTGGAGATAGGTCATTAAAGAGATAATTAAGGTTACATGAGATCATTAGGGTGGTCCCTAATATAATATGATTTGTGTCTTTAAAGTGGAGGAGATTAAACACAGAAAAACACAGGAAAAGACCATGAGGTAGAAGATGGTCAGCTACAAGCCAAGGAGAGAAGCCTCAGAACAAACCCACCCTGCAGGAACCTTGATCTCAGACTTCTAATTTCCAGAACTGTGGGAAAATAAATTTCCATTGTTAAAAATCCCAGCTTGTGGTATTTTGTTATGGTAGCCATAGCAAACTATGCAGTGTGACAGGAAACAGCAGAGTAACGATTTGTTGAGGTTTTGCTTCCTCTTAAAATACATTCCTGATTCAGGCTAGTAAGAAGTCTAAGAGGGCTGAGGTGGGGTCAGGGAGGGAAGATGTGACTGTCTCCAGCAATCCTAATTGATTTCTCAGAAAGCTCTCCAGTTTTTCACAGCATGAGGCTTATATCAATCAATTTGTCTAATTAAAGAAGGAGCCCCATCTCACCCAACAATTGGAAAATGGGTTTCTCAAGTCCCAGAACACATTTCTTGCTCCAAATGCCAGAAAGCTTCCTCAGTCTTTCTCAAGCACCTCAAAGAGTCCTGCAGCTCTTATTGAAAACTGGTAGCTATCAGATACAAGGTAGATAGATGATAGATGTTAGATGATAGATAGAGCCATTTAAAGTAATCTTCCTATAAGACCCTGAGATATTTCTCATCTCACAGAACAGCCAAAAACAATTTAATCTCATGTTTCCTCACAATTTAATTGAGATAAAAATGTGACTTCTGTTCCCTGTGTAAGCTTGCAAGTGCTTTTGATTAAGAAACTTGAATGAGGGGGGCTCCTGGGTGGCTGAGTTGGTTAAACATCTAACTCTTGATTTCTGCTCAGGTCATGATCTCAGGGTTGTGAGATCAACCCCACATCAGGCTCTGTGCTCAGCCTGGAGTCTGCTGGAGATTCTCTCTCTCCCTCTGCCTCTCCCCTGGCTCACTTGCACACCCTCTCTCTCTCTCTTACTTGCTCTCTCTCAAAATAAATAAAATCTTGAAAGAAAGAAAGAGAAAGAAAGAAAGAAAGAAAGAAAGAAAGAAAGAAAGAAAGAAAGAAAGAAAGAAAGAAAAGGAAAGAAAGAAAGAAGAAAGAAGAAAGAAAGAAACAAACCTGAATGCAGTATTAAGTAGCAATATGATGCCTATTTCCTTATTGGTGACTTTTTGTTCTGTTGTCCTTTTCAGAGTTCTATTTTAATATACCTGGTACTTCAAGCTTGCAGCTGATAGCAGCGTACTTGAGACACCATAGCAATCACATGTTGACTAAAAGGAGTGATGAAATCCTTGGGAAACTGGATCATGGCTAAATTTTTGGTTCCGATTCATTCATTCTACCTATTGAGACTCATCACAGTGCTAGGTAGGGGGGACATAGCAAGAGAGTCACAGCTTCTACCAGCACAGAGTAAGTCTAAAGCATCGTTTGCTACCCTCAACACTACTGACATTTTGGGCCAGATAATTATTTGTTGTGGGGGCTGCCCTATGCATTATAGGATATTTAGCAGCATCCCCGGCCTCTACCAATTAGATGCCAGTAGCACTCCGTCCCTCAGTTATGACAACCAAAAGTATTTCTAGATGTACCCTGGGGAGGGGACAAAATTACCCCCACTTGAGAACCACTGGCCTAATGAATGAGAAAGATAATTTAAACAGCAATTACAATGCAGTAAGATAAGTACCATGATACAAATACAAGGCACATAAAGGGAACTTAAATAAACTGAGGGGTGTGGTGGTGGTTTAAAAAAAAAAAGCTGCTTCCCAATGAAGAAATATAAAACAAAGACACACAGTAGCTACTTACTGGGTATTTACTGTGTTAAACACTAGACTTTGATTGCTTATTTAATCTTTACAAAATGCCCATATATTAACCACTTTACAGGTGTGCTCAAAGACAGAAATAAGCTTGTTCAACATTCAAAGAGTGAGGGATGGACCCAGGATCTAAGCTGGGTTCTAAACTCAAGTTTAGCTAATTTTTTAGGAATAGAGAAATTTTAAGAAAGAGAAACTTCTGCTACATGAGAATTAAAGTAGCTCACAGATTTAAAAAAAAAAAACTTCTCTAAATACAGGGTTTGCATAGGAGTTTGAGACACTAAGTAAATGTATCATTGAAAGAATTTAAATTGGAAATGGGTTTATTTTATTTTAGAGAGAAAGAGAGAGAGTGTGTGTGAGCTCATGCACACGGGAGCAGGGGTAGAGGCAGAAGGAGAGAATCTCAGGTAGACTCTGCACTGAGTGCAGAGCCTGACGCGAGGCTCCGTCTCACAACCCTGAGATCATGACCTGGGCCAAAACCTAGTCCAACGCTTAACCGACTGAGCTACCCAAGCACCCCAAATTGCAATGAGTAGAGGTTCTACTGAAGATGCTCTGGGGTTCCATATCATCTATCCCATGTCCATGGGAGTCCATGGATTGGCCTTAGTCTCCAGGAGTCCCCAAACACCCACCTGTCAACTAATTGCCATCCATAGAATCAATCATCTCCTATCATAGGTAGGGTGATAATACCTTCCAATTTGCCTCCATTGTTCCAGCATAATAAGTAAAAATGCCTTCCTTCAGTCTCAAAAGTGTCCCAATTTGGATGACAAGTTTTATGATTACCTTATCATTTGTCTAATTAAGTCTTAAGCTAAAAAATTACTAGATCAGTTTTTATGTCCTCAGATTCACTGTTTGAGAATCCAATCCATTATTTGATTGATATCCTTAGTACATACTCATACATTACTTCACTCACCTGCTTAAAATCCTCTAATGCCAACCTAACACCTATAAGAAGATCCTGGCCAATTTGACTTCAGTTTGGCTCTCCAATCTTACCTCCCACCCCTACCTCAAACCCATGTTATTAGTTACTATTCCTTTGAACAGATGGTACTTTCATGCCTCTAGGCTCTTCCAAATGGATTCCCAATGCCTATATTTCCTCCACATGTTGTTCAATAATATTGACCACTGTGTTAGACCCTGCAGTGTCCTCCCCTTCACTCCTCACCTGCCTAATGAAGATCTCATTCAAATGTCATCTCGGTAAAGAATCCCTGATTACCTCAGACATTAGTTGCTCCCTTCTGTGTGTGTGTGCACTGCACTTCACCCATCCTTCTTTTATGGTTCTTCTCATCCTCTAATTGCAGGTTCATGTTTCTGTGCCATTCACATTACTAGAATGCAATGTGATCTAGTCACTGATGACTAGAATGTCACCATTATCTTTGTATCATTAATGCCTTGCACTACCAGGTACTTAGTTGATATTTGGTACATATTTGCAGATTAATGACTGCCACAGTGGCTGTTAAGATCAGAAATAGGGGTGCTTGGTGGCTCAGTCGTTTAAGTGTACAACTCTTGGTTTCTGCTCGGGTCATGATCTCAGGGTTATGAGATCGAGCCCTGTGTCAGGCTCCATGCTCAGCATGGAGTCTGCTTGAGATTGTCTCCCCCTCCCTCTGCCCCTCCCCTTGCTCACTTGCTTTCTCTCTCTAAAATAATCTTTAACTAACTAACTAAATAAATAAATCAGAAATGGCCACATTTTGGACAATAACTAGGAATTTACTGAGTGCCTACCATGTGGTAGGCATGAGGCTTTTGCTTTGTAACACACATAACTAAGGGGCTGTGAGGTATAGTGAAAAGCCAGAATCTCTGCATCTTATTTCCCATTTTGCTTCTTCATCTTTCTGCAAGACTAGGCATGTCACTGAATAGGAATATATATATATACACACCATCCCCTAAATCTGGCAAACCTATCAGCCAGTCACAAATTCAAAATAGGCTAAGTAAAGTTCATGATATTTGGAATATGCCCCTAAATTTGGAGTTAGGTGTCACAAAAGGAGAATCTGATATCTCCCAAACCATCTGTATCATGTAAAGTGCCTTAAGAATAAATCTATGCCTGAAATAGACCATCAGGCTAACCGGATCCTGTCAAAAGCCATTTTAAGTTTACTTTTTGTACCTCAATTAACCTACTTTCTAAATTGAAACAAAATGGTTGAAGATGTATAATCTGTGAATGGTGTTGTTAAGTCTTCAATCTTAACACATTTATCTGAAATTTTATAGAAAGAAGATTATATGCTATGTATTAGCCTTACAGTGCAAATCTCCTGTCCTCTAAATGTACCCTATTACTAATACTATTTTAAAATCATACTAGCTGTGTACAGCATTTCAGTTTATGAAGTACTTTTATATGCTTTATTTTAATCCTCAGAACAAACTGTAACTTTGGTACTATTTATAATCTCTATCTGCAGATGCTAAAGGTCCAAAAGGGTAAAGAGCATGCAGACCCGATGATGTGGACATGCAAGGTTGAAATGCAAATATATGCCAAAACAGCCCATGACATTGACATGGTCTCTGAGATTGAATCAAACTCTATACTGATATTAAATGATATCTGCCCACTGGAATGTGGCTTTCTATGAATGTGTCAAGTCTTTAGAAGCTAAATTTACAGGCATTTATTTGGGAACATGGATTTCCAAGTTATGATGATGACAATCTGTGCAAATTGATAAATAGCTTGGATCTCAACTGCTAAAAGTCACATCTAAATACAATCGCCTCACAAATTAACAAGTTGTTAAGAGGTTCAATAGAACAGACACTGTAATTTCTGATATCCTACTCCGTTGAATGATGAAAAAAAATCACAAAGAAGAGAACATGATTCCTATTAGTTGAAAGAGCTGATTGACACTGAATATTTACCTATTTTTTAAAAACTGTATCATTCCAACATCCTAAAACCTTTTTCATGCTATCCCAAATGGGATATGACAGTGGGGAAAAAAAAATCCAGTTAATCATAATGCTGGTTTTTACCAAGCATAAAGCTATTTGTAAACAGCTGAATGCTCAACCAACTTTTTCAGTTTGAATCTATATACTGGTCAGAGTGGAGTAGCTAGCAAAAAAAATCTAAATGAAGTTTTAAAAGTCTTAAGATAATAACACCTGCTACTATTAAATGTGTCTGCTACAGTCCAGGTGACATGTGGGCTATCCCCCACCTCCATAAAAACCGAACCAAGGTACTTTCAGCTCCTTTATTGATGCACAAATGGAGGTTCAGAAGCCTTAAGAAGTTTGCCAACATTCATAAGACTAGTCATTTGGAGGTTCTAAACCCAGGAGAACTTAGGCACTCTGCCATTCAACACAGTGGCATTCTCTAGTACAGCAATGCAGGGAACAGAATGGAAGAACAACGTGACAGTGACGTGATTCTCTACCTTTCTGTTTTTCCATGTAACATACCTGAGGGATATGACACACTCCACCAGCAATAGTGGAGAAAGAAAGAAGGGACAATGAAGGAAACTTGGGGAGGTGTTTTTAGAAAAGGGTGATCCAACATTATGTGGATCCACCACCACCACCACCAGGGTCGAGAGCCCCTGCACCAAATAACCACATGATGGTCCTCACTGGCTAGATCCGCAAGTCTCAAGAAGTCATCTGCAGGATACCAAGCCTTGCATTCGCCTTCAAAAAATTTTTCTAACATGTTCATGAAATACTGCACACTACCCACCCCCGCACACACACACACATACTCCTATACCGCACCGCACCTTTTTTTGAAGTTGACAATGCAAGTATGAGGTCACTGACAGTTACAGAGAAAAGAACCTGTTTACTTGATTTAACCCTGCTTTTCCAACATCTAGTGAGCCATAAAAACATTTTTTCCCCAGCACATCCATTAAAATTTTGAGAAACAGCTGTTCAGGGGAGCACACTGGAACCTATCCATGAACAGGATATTTTCTGTGACCTTTCTAACTCAGGCATTCCATTGCCCAAGAGATGGAGCCAGAACTACAGAAGTCCTAGGGCCTTCCCTGCAGGGCTAACAGTCTTCTGGGCAATGGGGCATTTGGGATGTTAAGTGCTCTGGGCACAAAATGCTACAGTCTGATCCTGTCGCCTTTCAGATCAATGAGGTGAGTGATAGCAATTCTAGTTCCCTGTCAGCTTAATTGGAGGAAGTGAAACACGATTACAGGCATTAATGCAAGGCTGGTGCAGAGCAGCAGAAGACTGTAAGGGGCAGGCCGTCACAGCCGACCACAGGGAACAGAATACTCCTCTCCTTTGACAATTTCACTGAAAGTCTTAATTACAATGCTACTGTAGGGGGGAAATTGTTTCATAAATGCCATTATAAACACAGTCTGATTGCAGAAATCTTTTCATCTAAAAACTAATGAAACCATTATTTCCTCCCAGATTACAAGAGTAAATGTTAAAGTTTTTCACTTAGGAAAACAGTTACCCAATCTTATGTTCCCTATATTTAGGAAGCATCTTTTTTTAAAAAGTATCTACAGGCCAAAAGGTTCTTAGAAATTAGAAATGCTATGAAGGAGGTAACAGAGATTTCTTTAAAAACATTCTATCGTGATGCAGCCAAATGATTCAATGAAATGTTTTTGCCAACATGTGAAAAGTAAGCTTATGTGTACCAGCTCAATCATTTTGATTGAACAAATTTTTAAAAAGTCACATAAAAAACTCATGAAAAGAAAAACCACTACTGCCAAATTTGACAAAAATGAGATTATTTTGTGACCACTGAAATGTAAGCGGTAAGAGAGTGAGGGGTCCCCCTTCATTCACAGATATGTTGGCAGCATGGGAACAGTGGATGCTTACTACCTACATGTTGATGGAAAGAAAACTGCTCTCCAACTGGCTGCAAAGTGATCCCTTAAATTTCCTGTGTTAAATGTTAAAAAGAAAACCACAGGAATCACTGTGGTTTTGGAATCACTTATGGATGGTGGAATCACTTAGGCCAAGTCACAAAGTGGAACTTAACACCTAATTTAGTTCCAAACTCCCACAGATAGGTAGTCTTAACCAGTCAGGCAGGAATTTTCTGATCAGTATGAATAAAGTAATCTGTCAGCTGGGTCCTCTCCTTCCCCAAAGCAAAGTGGGGTAATACACCAGATAAGACCTCCTGCCCTCTCCCCTTAGGGAAAGTGACCTTACTAGAACCAATCCATTCTTTTCTTTTGCTAATCACTTCTTGCTCCACCCTCCTTCCTATAAGAAGCTCCCATTTTGTACAATGCCTCTAAACATCTCTCTACTTGTGAGAGGGGATGCCGCCCGATTTCTGGATCTCCTCATCAAGCCAATTAGATCTTCAAATTTACTTGGTTGAATTTTGTTTTTTAACATCAGAAACATTGGGAAAGTTGAGTGGGGTGAAATTTCATAGGTTTTCCTCAAACTGTTTTCTGTATGTAGATAAAACAAAAGAGTA
Organism: Leptonychotes weddellii; assembly: GCF_054177405.1. Lineage (NCBI taxonomy): Eukaryota > Metazoa > Chordata > Mammalia > Carnivora > Phocidae > Leptonychotes > Leptonychotes weddellii. The sequence goes on from NW_028019619.1 coordinate 10,067, forward strand.
TTAGTTCTTGAATACAAATGGTAAAGATAACAACAAGCCCAAATGGACGTCATTTCCAATTGTAGGAGAATGGGAAGAGACAAAAGGCTAAGTATGCAGATCAAAGGGAGGAGGAGATGCCATAAGGAGGCTAAAACCCACAATGACCTGGGATAACTATGTGTTACCACAGGCTAAGCCAACCCCTTGAAATCAAACCATTACTACTGCACTTAACCCCATGACTAATCATAAACCCGAGTTTTTCCCTGCTCTCCCTTCCAGAGCCCCTGTTTATTACATCAGGGGAGTCTTTCACTTGCTTCCAAAGATCACTTTCTGCTTTAAGAAAAGGCTGATAGACTAAAATCTGAGCAGATGAAGCAGAGGTGATTATAAAAGGATTATTAGCTTCACAAAAGGATTCTCTACGGGCTTATTTTAAATAGTGAGCTCCAGCTAACAACTTGAATTGTTTATTTATAGATCATCAATTATGTTACGGTGGGGGAGGGTAGAATGGGTGGGAAATGTCAGGGAGAGGATTCTTAATCAAGTGAATTATTAGAAGCTACTGACACATGATAGGATCAGTCAGAAAACAAAAGATTGGTTTCTTTTATCTCAAATAACAAGACCGAAGTCCAAGGGAAGCTAAATGTTAGGATACAAATGCTGAATTTACACCTGTTATCTTCAGGGTACAACTGAAAGGAGGCAGAGTTTATGTTTAATATCTCCTTTTTTGTAAACTGTTTAAAAAAGAGAGAAAGAGAAAGAAGAGAGGGGAGCATCATGTAACAGAAGCTTCAATTAAAAAAATTAAATTGATTCTCCCTATTGAACTCGAAGTGATCAGGTAGGTACAACTTATGAAACACAACATCAAAAGTTGAGTTTTCCGAAGCTGCTTCTCTCAGAGAGTCATAGGTAAAACAGCAAGATGGGAGGACAGTTATTTTTAGCGATCTCAGTGGTACAGGTTTCTCCTGAGGCAAAACTTAAAATCAGATAAGGGTCTCAAAGGACCTGAAAGGAAGGAAATCAGCCACTTCCTGTATCCAACTAAATCCTCCCAG
>NW_028019620.1:0-689 GCF_054177405.1 Leptonychotes weddellii
ACAAGTGTCCTTCTAAGAGGCAGACAGAGGAGAGATGCAGAGGGAGGAGGCCACATTGACACGAGGCAAAGCCTGAGTGATGAGGCCACAAGCCAGGGAGGCCTGGGGTCCCCAAAGCTGGAAGAGGCAGGAAGCACGTCCTTCCAGAGCTTCTGGGGGAGCCCAGCCCTCAGACACCTTGATTTAGGACTTCTGGCCTCTGGAACTGGGAGAGGGTGGATCAGTGTGGGGTGCTTTGTTACGGCAGCCCCGGGACAAAAGTCACACACCCGCGAGTTAACCATCAGATGTCCCCAAGCTGCGGGGTCTGCCAGACCAGCCCTGAGACCACCAGCCCTGTGCTGCCCCTCCCTGCCTCCCACCCTCAGAGGCAAGCACCCTCACCCCTCCCTGATGATCCAGCACTTTCCCTCTTTCTCTCTAACTGGCCTCACTCAATGCTTCTTGGTTTTTCTCCATCGGGGCTCTGCCGGTGACTTCACCTGTGTGCCTGCCCCGCTGGGCCACCTGCCCTGCCCTGCTGCCCCGCCTGCTCCCTGACCCACTGACCCACCTGCCCCCTGACCCACTGACCTGCCTGCCCCCCTGCCCTGCTGCCCAGCCTGCCCCCCGACCCGCTGACCTGCCTGACCCCGACCCGCTGACCAACCTGCCCCCCTGAGCCACTGACCCACCTGCCCCCTGATCTG
>NW_028019621.1:0-689 GCF_054177405.1 Leptonychotes weddellii
GAATGAATGGGTCAACCAGGAAATTAAAGAAGAATTAAAAAAATTCATTTAAACAAATGAAAATGAAAATACAACTGTTCAAAATCTTTGGGATGCACAAAGGCAGTCCTAAGAGGAAAGTATATAGCAATACAAACCTTTTTCAAGAAATAAGAAAGGTCTCAAATACATGACCTAACCCTACACTAACTCCAGGAGCTGGAGAATGAATAGCAAATAAAGCCTAAATCCAGCAGGAGAAGAGAAGTAATAAAAATCAGAGCAGAAATCAATGAAATAGAAACCAAAGCACAGTAGAACAGATCAACGAAACTGGGAGCTGGTTCTTTGAAAGAAATAACAAGATTGATAAACCCCTGACCAGACTTATCAAAAAGAAAAGAGAAATGACCCAAATCAACAAAATCATGAATGAAAGGGGAGAGACACCAAAGAAATACAAACAATTATAAGAACATATTATGAGCAACTATATGCCAGCAAATTAGATAATCTGGAGGAAATGGATGCATTCCTAGAGATGTATCAACTACCAAAACTGAACCAGGAAGAAATAGAAAACCTGAACAGACCTATAACCACAAGGAAATTAAAGCATTTATCAAATATCTCCCAAAAACAAAAGCCCAGGGCAAGAAGGCTTCCCAAGGGAATTTTATCAAACATTTAAAGATGAATTAGTACCTATT
>NW_028019622.1:0-689 GCF_054177405.1 Leptonychotes weddellii
AAGTAAATGCACTCATGGGGTGCCTAGCTGGCTCAGTCAGTAGAACATGTGACTCTTGATCTCAGGGTGGTGGGTTCGAGCCCCAGGTTGGGTGTCGGAGTTTACTTAAAAAATAATATTAAAATGATTTTTTTAAAAAGTAAACGCACTCAGGTCCATGTGGAACTAAGCATGTGGTATTTGACATGAATCAAATACTCACAAATATATATAAAGCCAAAAAATGGGACGTCCTGAGAAACAAGCTGACAAAACTTAGTTACCCCAGCCAATTCCCAGAGAAAGAGAGCTACTGTCTCGCCCAGTCCGGCCTCCCCGAGGGGCTGAGGCTGCAAGGTCCACAGGCAAGGCGGCGTGGGTTTGCAACCGCCTCCTTGATTTTTGCTGGGCGAGACAGTAGCTCTCTTTCTCTGGGAATTGGCTGGGGTAACTAAGTTTTGTCAGCTTGTTTCTCAGGACGTCCCACTTTTTGGCTTTATATATATTTGTGAGTATTTGATTCATGTCAAATACCACATGCTTAGTTCCACATGGACCTGAGTGCGTTTACTTTTTAAAAAAATCATTTTAATATTATTTTTTAAGTAAACTCCGACACCCAACCTGGGGCTCGAACCCACCACCCTGAGATCAAGAGTCACATGTTCTACTGACTGAGCCAGCTAGGCACCCCATGAGTGCATTTACTT
>NW_028019623.1:0-689 GCF_054177405.1 Leptonychotes weddellii
AGGGAGCCTGATGCGGGGCTCGATCCCAGGACCCTGGGATCATGACCTGAGCCGAAGGCAGACACTTAACGACTGAGCCACCCAGGCGCCCCTCTTTTTTTTTTTTAAAGATTTTATTTATTTATTTGAGAGAGAGAGAGGGGTTATGAGTGCAGGAACACAAGCAGGGGGAGTGGGAGAGGGAGAAGCAGGCTTCAGGCCAAGCAGGGAGCCCGATGTGGGGCTTGATCCCAGGACCCTGGGATCACGACCCAAGCTGAAGGCATATGCTTAACAACTGAGCCACCCAGGCGCCCCATAAATTCAAAATTCTTAAGCATTTAAAAGACTTTGAAAATTGTGTGGCCACAGAAGAAATCGTATGGTCAAACCCCAACTGAACGTTACATGTATGTATAGATTAATATTCTGTGTGGAAGTCAATGCTGTACCCAGAAGGACTGAGTTTATCTTACCTTTTTTTTCTTTTTTAAAAGATTTTATTTATGGGCGCCTGGGTGGCTCAGTTGGTTAAGCGACTGCCTTCAGCTCAGGTCATGATCCCAGGGTCCTGGGATCGAGTCCCGCATCGGGCTCCCTGCTCTGCAGGGAGCCTGCTTCTCCCTCTCCCACTCCCCCTGCTTGTGTTCCCTCTCTCGCTGTGTCTCCCTCTGTCAAATAAATAAATAAAATCTTTAAAAAAAAAAAAA
>NW_028019624.1:0-689 GCF_054177405.1 Leptonychotes weddellii
TCTTTATGATTTGTATGGTGTAGTATCCTGTGTCGTTGAGGGTGATGTTCTGGAACAGCAGGGATCCGTTGGGGTATATTGTCTCTCTGCCGCTGTGTGCAGGCCCTGGGGTAGTTACTTGTGTGTCTACTACATATGATACAATTTGACGGCTGGGCTCTACAGTTTCCCCTCGGAACCAGCCATAGCCTAGAGGATCTCCAGGCAGATTGTGGACGAGCAGAAGAACATCCTTCTCTTCAGCAGCATTGGGCGGCACCGATTCCACAGTGACTTGGGCAGTGGTGGGCGGGCTCCAGAAGGTTAAGAGTGAGACTAGGAGGGAAGGGAGAAGACGGATCAGTGTTTGGCCCTATTTGTTGGGAGGGAAAGGTGGGGTTCTGGAGAGAGAGCAGGTCCTAATCCCCCATTCTCGGGGTGTGTGTGTGAGTGTGTGTCTCCTGCTGGTCAAGGTCAGCGGCATGACCACACTACTTCAGGGCCTCTGAACTTAATTTCCTCTGTTTAGAACGCTCACCCTCACATGTCTGTCGCTCACTCCCTCCCTGCCCTCAGATACCTGCTCCCACTCAGGGGGTCCTGGGGAGAGGCCTGCCCTGAGCGCCTCCTCTAAAGACCCTCAGTCTTCACGTTCTGACCTTTACCTGCTCTGTTCCCTTCCTGGTGCTTATCAGTACCTGACATCACAT
>NW_028019625.1:0-689 GCF_054177405.1 Leptonychotes weddellii
ACCAATCATTAAGGGAATAAAAATTAAAATCGATAATGAGGTACTGCTACAGTATAATAAGAATGGCTAAAATTGAAAATATCCAGCCTTGTCAAGGATGTGGGGAGCAGGGCAAATGAGCATAAATTTCTGCTGGGAGAGTATAAAATGGCATAGCCATTTGTAAACCGGCACAGTCGATTTAGTTAAAACAGGCATTTACCATGTAATTTCTAGCTACTTTATCCAAGAGAAATGACTTCAACCTGTCATAGAAACACTTGTACATGAATGTTCAGAAGAGTGTCATACATAACAACCCAAACTGGAAAAAATACATATGTCCACCAAATGAATTTCGGTATGTAATGGAATGATACTTAACACTTTTTCCCCAGTGCCTTGTAATTAATATCCAACTAATATACCCAATTAACCCCCCCAAATAGTTATATATGATATATGTAACAATATAAGTAAATGTCCCAAACATTATGCTGAGTGAAAGAAACTAGATGCAAGAGAGTACATACCATCTGTCTATGGAAAAATGAATCCACAATGATAGAAATCACATCAGTGATTGTGTATGGCAGAGGTTTAGGGAATATTGACTTGAAAATGAAATGAGGAACATTCTGGGATGATGAATATATCATATCTTTTTTGTTACATGGATAATTGTTACACAGATAATGTGGCATACTCTT
>NW_028019626.1:0-689 GCF_054177405.1 Leptonychotes weddellii
TGCCAGCATCACAGTGTTTCTCAGCACCTGCTGTGTGTGCTCAGGGCCCCGGCCCCCGCTCCAAAGTAGGTCCTGTTGTTTGACCTTCTTATAGATGGGAAATTGAAGTGATGTTGCCTTCTAAAGTTACCTGTAAGCGTGCAGAAGGATTCAAACCCAGGTCTCTGACCACAGAGCCTGCTCTCTGAACTACGCTCTCTATTCCACAGAAAGCCAGAACAAGAGGGATCCCTCAGGACTTTGGGGTCGAAGCGCCCATTTAACAGATGGGAAAACAGAGGGCAAGAGAGGAGCAGGGGGGCGTTGGAGGTCACATTGTGAGTTAGGGGTAGAACCAGGATTCAGGCCTACCCCCGCCTTGGTCCCAGGAGCTTCCCAGCCCAGTGCCCCTTTCCTTAAAGTGAATGACTGCTCCCTGCCCCCACGGTCATCTACTCCGGGCCTGGTACTTGTTGGACCCCGGTATCTCTTCCTCTGTGCAGATTCGTGATCCCGTTATCTCGCTATGGGGCTCCATCCACCCCTCTGGAAGGCTTACTCTTGCCCTCCTGTTTGACCCTTTTCCTTTTCAAACGTCTGATCATGATTTAAAACCATCCTCTCCCTCCTTTGACTTGCCTCCCTATAACAGCTGCTTTTCTCCCTACTCTCCCTCAGCAGAGCCCCTCCTTGCTGCTATTTCTGGCCAC
>NW_028019627.1:0-689 GCF_054177405.1 Leptonychotes weddellii
TTGTTAAAGGTGCTTTTGTCTCAATTCCTCCCTTTAGTAGTAATTCTAATGATAATGGAAAATATTTATCTTTTACCATCCATGGGCCTGGATCCTGAGCTCCCAGAGAAGCTATCCTTTAACATTTTACCAAGCTCAAAACGACTGGGCAAAACCTCAGAGCATGAACCCTCTTTCTGCCCCAGGCACATATTGTACAACTGCTTTGAGAAGAAAAAGATAACCAAAAAATGCCATTGCAAACATAAAGTTAAAAACAAAAGAACCTCTCTGGCTCCCATAAGATTAAAGTCATACTGACTTGCACAAACTGAAAACATAAGAAAAAGTCTGTAACTTTCTGAAATGTTCTTCCTCACGATGATGTGTAACTCTGTATGTAAAACAACACAGAACAAATATATAAACCTGCCCCAAATGTTCCTTCCCTGGAGCACTCCCTTCTTTGTGAAGATTGTGTCTCCCAGGTCCCTGTCCTGGTTTGAATAAAATTCTCTTCCTTTCTCTCTGAACTGTTTAAAAGGGTTTGTTCATTTAGTGTCGACAATATGTTTTCTTTTTAAAAAAATTTTTATTGTTATGTTAATCACCATACATTACATCATTAGTGTTTTTTTTTTAAAGATTTTATTTATTTATTTCAGAGAGAGAGAATGAGAGAGAGCACATGAGAGGGGGGAGGGGCAGAG
>NW_028019628.1:0-689 GCF_054177405.1 Leptonychotes weddellii
ATATGTACTATTGTCAATAGGATGCCTGTGATGTGTCCTACTGTCAATATATTGGGGTTGTTTCTAAACCCTAGCTCTTTTTCGTTCGCCCTCAAATCAGTTTTTCCAAACTCAAGCCTGGAGTTTATAACACAGAAGCCGTACCATTTCTGACCCCACGAGTTGACTCTCTTTCTCTGCGTTGTACCCCCACAGATGGCTGGTTTACACTCTTCTTCTGAGAAGACAGGGCCAAAGTTTTCCATTCCATCCCCAACGTTTTCCAAGTCAACTTCAGCAGTTCCAGAGATAACCCAGCCTCCGTCCTATGAAGATGCCATAAAGCAGGTAACTTTGCAAGATGTGTTCTCTGTAGGGAAACAGGTAGCCTAAACGGATTTTTTTTTTCATTATCCACCTTCACGCAGTCTGTAGATGCTGACATTGAGTGCATCGGGAGCCCCTCGATGAGAATGGGCCAAGTGTCTAGATGCTAATTGCAGAAAGGTGTTGGGTGTACATAGTCGGTGTGTGAGGCAGGCAGAGAAGAGGTTGGGCTGGGCACCCAGGTGCCTTTATTTAATGTCAGCAGCCAGCCACCATTGTTACTAAGCTTGGACAAGTGCTCAACGTCTCTTATGTGAAATAGGATCCATATCTGCTTTGTAAGGATTCTAGAGAGTGTAGCACTTACTAACTTGTCCAGGCAC
>NW_028019629.1:0-689 GCF_054177405.1 Leptonychotes weddellii
AAAAAAAAAACATGCAGAGAATTGGAAAGAACTCTTCCAAATTAAAAATATGAAAGTAGGGCGCGTGGGTGACTCAGTCATTAAGTGTCTGCCTACAGCTCGGGTCATGTTCTCTGCTTGGTGGGAAGCCTACTTCTCCTTCTCCCACTCCCCCTGCTTGTGTTCCCTCTCTCACTGTCTCTCTCTGTCAAATAAATAAATAAAATCTTTTAAAAAAATATGAAAGTAAAAATAAAATACACAGTAGAAGGGTTGAAAGATAAAGTCAAGAAAATTTCCCAGAAACTACTGCATAAAGACAAAAAGATGAAAAATGGTCAGAAAACAAAGAAAATTAGAGGACCAGTCCAGGTCCAACATTTGAACAGCAGTTCCAAAAAGAGAGAACAGAGTAAATAGAGTATTGGAAAAAAATTCAAGAAAATTTCCCTGACCTAAAGGATAAGTACTGCCTGGAAGCTTCCCTGCCTTGACCTGGCCCACAGGGCATAGAGAGGTAGAAAGTTCAGCCTGCCTGGGTCTCTCACCTCAGAAAGGCAGAAATGGCCTTCACTGCCTCAGCAGCCACTTCCAGCACAGGGCTGCTTACTGCTTCTTGGAGAGCACGGCCAGCATCTCTACACATGTCTGAGCTTGTGAACAGCTTGATCTCCTCTGGCTGCCTGAGAAATGGTAAATGAGCAATGAAT
>NW_028019630.1:0-11123 GCF_054177405.1 Leptonychotes weddellii
GGACTCCGGCCGCACTCTGTGCTCACCTGGCCTGTGACCGAGCGTTTCTATCTCTGGCACCCGACCCCCTGTGGAGTCTCCAAACCCAGCAGATCCCTGTGGTGTGCTCCTGCACCGCTCCTCCCAGGGAGGAAGGGGAGTCTCCCCGGATCTGCCGCTTGTTGGGTCCCTGCTGGAGGAGCAGTGGCCCGACTGTGCCACGGATAAACCCCGAGCTGAGAGCCCACGCCTCAGCTCCGTCTCTGCAACCGGCTTCCCTGCTCCGATACCTGGGAGCTCTGCTGCACTCAGGTACCCCTGGTCTTTCTGTGACCCCAAGGGTCCTGAGACCACACTGTCCCACGAGGGTTCCACCCCCCACTTAGCCACCAGAGTGACGTCCCTCAGCGGAGCCTACTTCTAAAAGTTCCAATTTGTGCTCCGCGGCTCTATCACTTGCCAGAAGCAGCCAACGGAGGCCCCTTCCCCGCTGTCTATCCTCCCGAATATCTCTTCGGATTCACTTCTCTGCATGTCCTACCTTTCAGAAAGTGGTCGCTTTTCTGTTCAGAGAGTTGTTGCTATTCTTTCTTTGACATCCTGTTGAGTTTGTAGGTGTTCAGAGTGGTTTGATACCTATCCAGCTGAATTCCTGAGACCAGATGAAATCCAGGTCTCCTACTCCTCCACCATCTTGCTCTGCCCCCCTAGGGTAGCCATATTTTTAATTTTTGGAGGAACCTCCACACTGTTTGCCAAAGAGGCTGTACCAACTTGCATTCCCACCAACAGTGGAAGAGGGTTCCCCTTTCTCCACAACCTCTACAACATTTGTTGTTTCTTGCCTTCTCAGTTTTTGCATTCTAACTGGTGTAAGGTGGTTTCTCAATGTAGTGTTGATTTGAATTTCCCTGATGGCTAATGATGATGAGCATTTTCTCATGTGTCTGTTAGCCATTTGTATGTCTTCTTTGGAGAAGTGTATGTTCATGTCTTCTGCCCATTATTTGACTTGATTATTTGTTTTTTTTGGGGGGGGGTGTTGAGTTTGAGAAGTTCTTTATAGAAGTTCTTTGTCTGTAGTGTCATTTGCAAATATCTTCTCCCATTCTGTGAGTTGCCTCTTTGTTTTGTTGACTGTTTCCTTTGCTGTGCAGAAGCTGTTTATCTTGATGAAGTCCCAAAAGTTCATTTTGCTTTTGTTTCCCTTGCCTTTGGGAACGTGTCTTGAAAGAAGTTGCTGTGGCCCATGTTGAAGAGGTTACTGCCTATGCTCTCCTCTAGGATATTGATGGATTCCTGTCTCACATTGAGGTCTTTCATCCATTTTGAGTTTAGCTTCGTGTGTGGTGTAAGAAAATGTCGAGTTTCATTCTTCTGCATGTGGCTGTCCAATTTTCCCAGCACTATTTATTGAAGAGACTGTCTTTTTTCCATTGCATATTTTTTCTTGCTTTGTCGAAGATTATGTGACCATAGAGTTGAAGGGCCATATCTGGGTTCTCTATTCTGTTCTATTGGTCTATGTGTCTGTGTTTGTGCCAGTACCATGCTGTCTTGGTGATCATAGCTTTGTAATATAGCTTGAAATCGGGCAACGTGATGTCCCCAGCTTTGTTTTTCTTTTTCAACATTCCTTGGCTATTTGTGGTCTTTTCTGATTCCATATAAATTTTAGGATTGTTTGTTCCAGCTCTTTGAAAAATGTCATTGGAATTTTTATCAGGATGGCGTTGAAGGTACAGATTGCTCTGGGCAGCATAGACATTTAAACAATGTTTATTCTTCTGATCCATGAGCATGGAATATTTTTCCATGTTTTTGTTTCTTCTTCAATTTCTTTCATGAGAGTTCTGTTGTTCCTAGAGTATAGATCCTTTACCTCTTTGGTTAGGTTTATTCCGAGTTATCTTATGGTTTTTGGTGCTATTGTAAATGGAATCAATTCTCTAATTTCTGTTTCTACAGTTGCATTGTTAGTGTATAAGAAAGCAACTGATTTCTGGGCATTGATTTTGTATCCTGCCACATTACTGAATTGCTGGATGAGTTCTAGCAATTTGGGGGTGGAGTCTTTTGGGTTTTCCACATAAAGTATCATGTCATCTGTGAAGAGAGGGAGTTTGACTTCTTTGCCAATTTGAATACCTTTTATTTCTTTTTGTTGTCTGATTGCTGTTGCTAGGACTTCCAGTACTATGTTGAACAATAGTGGCGAGAGTGGGCATCCTTGTCGTGTTCCTGATCTTAAAGGAAAGGCTCTCAGCTTTTCCCTATTGAGAATGATATTTGCTGTGGGTTTTTCATAAATGGATTTATGAACTTGAGGAAGGTTCCCTCTATCCCTACACTCTGAAGAGTTTTAATCAGGAAAGGATGCTGTATTTTGTCAAATGCCTTTTCTGCATCAATTGAGAGGACCATATTGTTCTCTCTCTTATTAATGTGTTCTATCACATTGATTGATTTACAAATGTTGAACCACCCTTGCGTCCTGGGGCTTAATCCCACTTGGTCGTGGTGGATGATCCTTTTAATGTATTGTTGGGTCTCAGTAGCTAGAATTTTGTTGAGAATTTTGGAATCCGTATTTATCAGGGATATCGATCTGAAATTCTTCTTTTTGATGCGGTCTTTGCTGGTTTGGGGATCAAGGTAATGCTGGCCTCATAGAATGAGTCTGGAAGCTTTCCTTCTGTTTCTATTTTTTGAAGCAGCTTCAGGAAAATAGGTATTATTTCTTCTTTGAATGTTTGGTAGAATTCCCCAGGAAATCCATCAGGCCCTGGACTCTTGTTTATTGGGAGGTTTTTGATCACTGCTTCAATCTCGTTACTGGGTATTGGCCTATTCAGGTTGTCAATTTCTTCCTGTTTCAGTCTTGGTAGCTTATAGGTTTCAGGAAGGCATCCATTTCTTCTCAGTTGCTTAATTTATTGGCATATAGTTGTTCATAATAATTTCTACTAACTGTTTCTATTTCCTTGGTGTTAGTCTTGATCTCTCCCCTTTCATTCATAATTTTATTAATTTGGGTCCTTTCTCTTTTCTTTTGGATAAGTCTGGCCAGTGTTTTATCGATCCTATTAATTCTTTCTAAGAACCAGTGTCTAGTTTCTTTGATCTGATCTACTGTGTTTCTGGTTTCTAATTCATTGATCTCTGCTCTAATCTTAATTATTTCTCTTCAAATGTGTGGATTAGGCATCGTTTGTTGCTTTTTATCTAGTTCTTTAAAGTGTAAAGTTGGTGAATTTGGGATTTTTCTTTTTTTTTGAGTGAGGCTTGGATGGTTATGTATTTCCCCTTCAGACCGCCTTTATAGTGTCCCATAGGTTTTGGATTGACATGATTTCATTCTCATTGGTTTCCATGAATTGTTTAAGTTCTTCTTTGATTTCCTGGTTAACCCAAACATTCTTAAGCAGAGTGGTCTTTAGTTTCCAAGTGTTTGAATTTCTGCCAAATTTTTTCTTGTGATTGAGTTCTAGTTTTAAAGCATTATCATCTGAGAAGATGCAGGGAATAATCTCAGTCTTTTGGTATTGGTTGAGACCTGATTTGTGACCCAGTATGTGGTCTATTCTGGAGAAAGTTCTGTGTGTGCTTGAGAAGAATGAGTATTCTGTTGTTTTAGGGTGGAATGTTCTGTATATCTCTATGAGGTCTATCTGGTCCAGTGTGTCATTCAAAGCTCTTGTTTCTTTGTTGGTGTTCTGCTTAGATGATCTGTCTATTGCTGAGAGTGGAGTATTGAGGTCTCCTACAATTAACGTATTATCAATATGACTCTTTATTTTGGTTAACAGCTGGCTTATGTAGATGGCTGCTCCCATGTTGGGGATATTTACAATTGTTAGATCTTCTTGTTGTATAGTCCCTTTAAGAATGATATAGTGTCCTTTGTGTTCCTAACTACAGACTTTAGCTTAAAATCTAATTTGTCTGATATGAGAATTGCTACCCCAACTTTCTTTTGAGGTCAGCTGGCATGGAAGATGGATCGCCATCTCTTCACTTTCAGTCTGGATGTATCTTTAGGTTGAAAATGAGTGTCTTGTAGACAGCATATGGATGGGTCCTGTCTTTGTATCTAATCTGCAACCCTGTGCCATTTTATGGGAGCATTTAGGCCGTTCACGTTGAGAGTGTCTATTGAAAGATATGAATTTATTGTCATCATGTTGCCTTTGAAGTCCTTGTTTCTATAGATTGTCTCTGTAAATTTCTGTTGTATATCGCTCTTGGGGTCTTTCTCTTTTTATAGAACCCCCCTTGATATTTCTTCCAGGGCCAGCTTAGTGGTCACATATCCTTTCAGTTTCTGCCAGTCCTGGAAGCTCTGCATCTCTCCATCCATTCTAAATGACAGCCTTGATGGATAAAGTATTCTTGGCTGCATGTTCTTCTCATTTAGTACCCTGAATATGTCTTGCCAGGCCTTTCTGGCTTGCCAGGTCTCTGTGGATAGGTCTGATGTTATTCTGATGTTCCTCCCTCTGTACGTAAGGAATCTCTTCCCCCCTAACTGCCCTTTAGATGGCTTCTTTGGTTCTAAGATTTATGAGTTTTATTATTACATGCTGGGTTGTTGGCCTGTTCTCCTTGATCTTGGGAGGGGTCCTCTCTGCCTCTACTTTGTTTCATTCCCCAGATTAGGGAAGTTCTCAGCTATGATTTGCTCAAATATATCTTCTAGTCCTATCTCTCTCTCCACCTCCTCCAGGATCCCAATAATTCTGACACTGGAATGCTTCATGACATCACTTATTTCTCTAATTCTGTTTTCATGGATTTATGCTGTTTTTTCCAGGCCTCCTCATTTTCCTTCTTTTCTATCAGTTTGTCTTCTAGATCACTAATTTTTTCTTCTGTCTCATTTTCCCTAGCTGTTAGAGTATCTAGATTAGATTGGATTTCATTGATAGCATTTTTAAGTTCTACCAGTTCAGCTATCATTTCTGCCCTTAGAGACTTTATGTTGCCATTAATTGATTTCTCCATTCTAGTTGTCATCTTCATAACTGTTACCCTGAAGTCTATTTCCAACGTCTTGTTTATATCAATATCCATTAGGTCTGTGAGAGAGGCCATTGTCTCTGGGTCTTTTCTTTTTCGGGAGTTTCTCCTCCTAGTCATTCTTTTGAGTTGTGGTTGAGGGGATGTACTGTGAAAAATATCAACCACAATCCAGGCAAGGTGCACCCTGGAAAAGTTCAGAGCAATCAGAAACCACCACCAAAAAAACCCAGCCAAAATGAAACCCAAGAATAAGATTTATAAAGTAAAAAAATAAAAACAAACAAACAAACACCCCCCCAAAAAAACCCCGACAAAAAAAATGGGGGTGCAGCAAAGGTGGCTATAATTCTTCTATGTGGGTGAGGTAGAGTGTTTGAGCTCTTCCTTGGTGTATTTTGTTCTCTTTGTTAGAGAACAGTACTTACCAGATATACAGGGGAATTAAAACTGGTATATATATAAACGTAGTATTGAGTAGGGAATAAAGGACTACATTGAAGCTTATATATCTATCTATATCTATATCTATATATAAAGAAAAAGAAAAAACTATATGTGTGAAGAAGTTCAAGTTTAAAAGTTACTATGGAATATGTTGTATTAAACATCTGGTTAAAATGATAAGTAGGTAAAAAAAAAGAAGAAGCATGAGAAAGAATTAAAAAAGAGAGAAAGAGAAAATTTGTATCTAAGAAATACACAGGCCATGAGGCAACATCAGGAGCTTAATATACTAATTTTCCCCTGGTGTTGGGGTTTTACAGTTTTATGGGGACCCTGGGGTTGTTGTCCTCTTGTTCTTCCCACTTGTCTTCTGGGGGAGGGGCCTGCCTCCTTGTTTTTCAGTCAATCCTGCTTGGGCAGAGTTGCCCTGCCCCCTATGAAGGGGCTGGGCTCTGTGGAAGCTGGTTTTTTGGGCTTTTGTTCTCTGGCGGCTTTTTTCTCTGGCAGCTTTTGACACCTTTTCCGAGGGTCAGGGCAAAGGAAAATGTTTGTACCCAAACCTCCACCCCAGAGGAGAGAAGCCAGAGTCTGCTCCTCTCTAAATCCTCCAGAACACACAGTCTCCGGCTCTGTAAGCGCCGCTGAAAACCGCAGCCTCCCACAGGCAGTGCATGCCCCCAGGGATCTTCTCAACTTGTCTCTGCCCCCTGCCACCAAAACTGGGAGCGATCCCGGACTGTGTGGCCCGGGGTGCGGTGGGAGCAGTGGCCAGCCCCCAAGTCAGTCTGGTTCTCCTGGGCACAGGCAGAGGTGGTGGCTGCCCCAGTCCAAAACAGGTCCTCGTGGGCAGGTGTGCGGGCGCAGGCAGCGGCTGGCAGCCCCCTGGCTCTGATCTATCATTTCCCTTCTTCTGCTGGATTTAGCCCTTTTTTGCTGTTCCTTTTCTAGTTCCTTTAGGTGTAAGGTTAGGTTGTGTATTCCAGACTTCTTGAGATAGGCCTATATTGCAGTATACATCCCTCTTAAGACTGCCTTTGCTGCATCCCAAAGGTTTTAGACTGTTGTGTTTCTATTTCCATTTGCTTCCATGTATTTGTTTATTTCTTCTCTAATTTCCTGGTTAACCCATTCATTCTTTAGTTGGATGTTCTTTAACCTCCATGCATTTGAGGTCTTTCCAAATTTTTTCTTGTGGTTGACTTCAAGTTTCATAGCATCGTGGCCTGAAAATATGCATGGCATGATCTTGATCTTTTGTACTTGTTGAGGGCTAATTTGTGACCCAGTATGTGAATCTATTCTGGAGAATTTTCCATGTGCGCTCAAAAAGAATGTGTATTCTGCTGCTTTAGGATGACACGTTCTGAAGATATCTGTTAGTACCTCTGGTCCAGTGTATCATTAAAAGTCACTGTTTCCTTGTTGATTTTCTGTTTAGATGATCTATCCATTGCTGTGAGTGGGGTGTTAAAGCCCCCTACTATTGTTGGATTATTATCAGTGAGTTTCTTTATGTTTTTTATAATTGATCATATATTTGGCTGCTCCTGAGTTGGCAGCATACATATTTACAATTGTTAGATGTTCTTGATGGATGGACCCCTTAATTATGATATAATGCCCCTCTTCATCTCTTGTTACAGCCTTTGGTTTAAAATCTGGTTTGTCTGATACAAATATGGCTACTCCAGGTTTCTTTTGATGTCTATTAACATGATAGATGGTTCTCCATCCTCTCACTTTCAATCTGTGGTTATCTTTAGGTCTAAAATGAATCCTTTGCAGGCAGCATATAAATGGATCTTGTTTTTTTGTTTTTTTATTTTTTAATCCATTCTGATACCCTACATCTCTTGATTGGAACATTTAGTCCATTTACATTCAAAGTGATTATTGATAGATATGAATTCAGTCCCATTGTGTTACCTGTAAAGTAGGTGTTTCTAATGATGTTCTCTGCTCTTTTCTAGTCTTTGTCACTTTGGGTCTTTTTTTCTCCACTCAGAGTTCCCCTTAAAATTACTTTCAATGGAATATTAGTCAGCCATCAGAAAGGATGAATACCCACCATTTGCATTGACATGGATGGAACTGGAGGCGATTGTGCTAAGTGAAATAAGTCAAGCAGAGAAAGACAATTACCATATGGTTTCACTTATTTGTGGAACATAAGGAATAGCATGGAGGACATTAGGAGAAGGAAGGGAAAAACGAAGGGGGGGAAATCAGAGGGGGAGATGAACCATGAGAGACTATGGACTCCAGGAAACAAACTGAGGGTTTTAGAGGGGAGAGGGATGAGGGGATGTGTTAATCCAGTGATGGGTATTAAGGAGGGCACGTATTGCATGGAGCACTTGGTGTTATACTCAAACAATGAATCATGGAACACTACATCAAAAACTAATGATGTACCATATGGTGACTAACATAGCATAATAAAAAAAATTACTTTCAGGGCTGGTTAATGGTCATGAACATCTTTAGTTTTTCTTTGTCTGAGAAACTCTATCTTTCTATTCTTAATAACAGCCTTGCCAGATGAAGAATTCTTGATTGTATATTTCTCCCATTCAGCATGTTGAATATATTCTGCCACTGTTTTGGCTGGCTCATTTCTATGGACAGATCTGCTGCAAACCTGATCTGTCTTCTTTTGTAGGTTAAGGACTTTTTAATCCCTTGCTGCTTTCAGGAATCTTTCCTTGTCTGTGTATTTGGTTAATTTGACTATGATATGCCTTGGCGATGGTCAGCTTTTGTTTAATTTAATGGGAGCTCTCTGCTTCTTGGATTTTGATGTCTGTGTCCTTCCCTAGATTAGGGAAGTTTTTAGCTATAATTTGCTCAAATAAATCTTCTGCACCTTTTCTCTCTCTTCATCTTCTGGGACTGTTATAATATGAATGTTATGTTTTAAGAAGTCACTGAGTTCCCTAAGTCTAACTTCATGATCCAGTACCTCTCTTTCACTTTTCTTTTCAGCTTCATTATTTTCCATAATTTTATCTCCTATATCACAGATTCATTCTTCTCCTTTTTCCACCCTCATTTTTATGGCATCCATTTGGGTTTAATCTCCATTATAATATTTTTAATTTTGGCCTGACCAGATTTTAGTTCTTTCATCCCTGTAGTAGGGATTCTTAATGTCTTCAATGCTTTTTTCAAGCCCAGCTAGTATCCTTTAATTGTTGTTTTAAGTTTTAATTCAGACATCTTCTTATATCTGTATTGATTAAATCCCTCGCTATGAGTTCTACTTCCTGTTCTTTCTTTTGGGGCAAATTTCTCCATCTCATCATTTTGTCCAGAAAAGAAAAGAAGAAGAAAAAAAAAAGAAAAACAAAACAAAACAAAAACCTCCAAAAATTAAAAACACTAGATCCTGGATGTGTTTTGGCCTGCTTGTTAAGAGAATCTAGATCCAATTAAAACAAAATAAAATAAAAATAATCAAAAAATAAAATGTATATATGTAAAATATATATAAAGATTTAAAAATGTAATAATAAAAATTTAAAAAGGAATTGAAAAAATAAGAAAATAAATGAACAAAATAAAAGCAAAAAGGAAGCTAGATTCTATTTCACCTAGAGCTGATGCTTTGCAGCATCCTATGATCAGTATATTGGTATGAGCAAGTTGCCTGTGCTGGTCACAGGGAAGCAGGACTCCTTGTAAGCAGCTCTGGACTCCACTAGGTGGCACTGTTTTGCTCCCTGAAGTCATTCAGCATTGACGGCAGTATGCATGTGGCTGCACCCTGCTTTCTAGCCCCAGAACTGAAAGTTTGAGCCCCCCACTCTTCAGGGAGCCCTCACAGAAGAGCAATCAATCACCCCTCTTGTGTCCCTGATTTTCATCAGATCCCTGTGTTCACTCTGCCTGTGTCTGAGCTTTTTTATCTCAGACTATGACTGAGTTTCAAACCTCCAAATTTAGGGACTCCCAGGGCATGGACCCATACTGATCCTCTGGGGGAGTGTCTTGCCGAGCTTTTGCTGATTGCCAGCTTATCCCAGGAAAGCAGTCACACGGCCACACAGCAGTTCAGATTTCATGGCAAAACAGAACAGAAAGCTGACACCAAGACTCACTGTTCTCAGCCATCAACCCCGTTCCTATGCCTGTTGGCACCACCCATTCTTCTTGTGACCCAGGGGATCCTCAGACCACACTATCACTCCTAGGTCTCTGACCTACTTCACCACCTGAGCACCTTTAAGCCAGGCACATCTTCCATGGTAGCAGACTTCCAAAAGTTCAGATTTCATGCTTTGCTGCTTTTAATACTGAGTTATAGCCTTCATAAGCAGTACTCGCTCCGCACCCCCACCGCAGTACCCAGTTATATCTCCCCCGAATCAACTCTCCACATCTCCTAGCTTCCAAAAGATGGCCGCTTTTCTACTTGTAGACTTGCAGTTTTTGTTCTCTCAGACCTCTGATTGATTTCTTTGGTGTTCAGAATGATTTGATAACTATCTAGCTATGATTGAGTGACAAGACAAGTTGAGGGTTTCCCTACTCCTCACCACCTTAACTCCAATCCTGTGCAGAAACATTTTAGATTGATGTAGTATTTTGCTTTTGTTGCTTGTGCTTTTAGTGTTATATCCAAAAGAAATTATTGCCAAAACCAATATCAAGAAGCTTTTTCTCTGTTTCTTCTAGGAGTTTTATGGTTTCAGGTATTATGCTTAGCCCTTTAATCCATTTTGAGTTGATTTTTTAAGTGGTATAAGATAGGGGTTCAGTTTCATTCTTCTTCATTTGGTGATCCAGTTTTCCTAGCACCGTTGATTGAAGAGACTATGCTTTCTCCATTGTATATTGTACCACCCTTGTTGAATGTTTATATGAATGGGTTTATTTCTGGGTTCACTATTTTGGTCCATTAATCTATATATCTATTTTTATGCCACTGTACTATAATGCTTAAATTGCTATAGCTTTGTAATACATTTTGAAATTGGGAAGTATGATGCCTCTAGTTTTATTCTCCTTTCTCAAGACTGCTTTGGCTAATTGAAGTCTAAAATTCTTTGGGCTAGTTTTTTCTGCTTCTGTGAAAACTGCCTGATGAAACTTGATAGGGATTGTACGGAATCTGTAGATTATTTTAGGTAGTATGGGTATTTTAACAATATTAATTCTTCCAAAACAGGAACACAAGATATATTTATTTATGTCTTCTGCAGTTTTTTCATGGATGCCTTATAGTTTTCAGGGTATAGTTCTTTCAAATCCTTGGCTAAATTTATGTTTAAGTATTTTAATGTTTTTTATTTCACTAAAAATGAGATCACTGGGGTGCCTGAGTGGCTCTGTCAGTTAAGCATCTGGCTTTGGCTCAGGTCATGATCTCAGGGTCCTGGGATGGAGTCCCAAATCTGGCTCTCTGCTTAGAAGGGAGTCTGCTTCTCCCTCTCCCTCAGCCCCTCACTCTGCTGGTGCCCTTTCTCCTTCCCTCATGCTCAAGCTCCCTCTCTCTCTCAAATAAATAAAATCTTTTTTAAAAAATGAAATTACTTCCTTAACTTCTCTTTCATATAGTTTGTTGATATATATCAGTTCAACTGATTTTTGTATATTGATTTTGTATCCTGAAAATTTATTGAATTGTGTATTAGGTCTAACATTTTTTGGTGGAATCTTTAGGATTTTTCTTTTTT
>NW_028019631.1:0-689 GCF_054177405.1 Leptonychotes weddellii
GCTTAAGTCCTTTTCTGTTGTGTGAATTTTCAGCAAATTACTTAAACTCTCTCTGCTGTTCTCTCATCTATAAAGTGGGGATAATAGATATGAACACTTGGTGACAATTAAATAAGACAATGGACGTAAAGTGTTTAGCATGGTGGCCGATGAAAGACATCACGAAGGTCTGAGCTACTGTTTGATTACAGTTGCAATTTCACAGTCTCATATGTATTCATAATTAATGTTTTACTTATATCTGTCTTTATCAATAAATGGTAAATTCCACAAGGGTGGAGATGTCTGTTTTTACTTGTTATCATTCTTCCATTTCCTGCCACAGTCTTAGCATATGAGCCGTGATTGCTGAGCCCTGGATGAATAAATACATGAATGTAATGTAGTGCCTAGACTCTGGAGAACCGTGAGATGTCACATTAAGGAATTTAGACTTTATGCTCTAGAAGTTTTGAACAAGAGTCACGTGTGAAAATTAACGGAACGATGATTGTAAGGTAAATTGGGAGGAGAGTTTAGTGACAGAAGAAGTCTTAGTCCACCATTTGAATGGTTCATTTGGGTGAAGGCAATGGCCAGTGTAGAGAGTAGCAGGATGTGGGAAGAATGTTAAGGAAGGACCCACACAATATGATAGTACATGGATGTGGGGGGAACAGTTGAGGAGATGGTGTGTGTATTTATATATA
>NW_028019632.1:0-689 GCF_054177405.1 Leptonychotes weddellii
GCAATTGAAACACTCATACGTGGCTGGGGGGAGTGTAAGGTGGGATAACCCACTTTGGAAATCAGTTTGGCAGTTTCCTAAAGAGTTACACATTCATACCATACAAGCCAATCATTCTACCCTTAGGTATTTACGACAAGAAATGAGAGTGTGAAACCCAAAGACTTCTATGTGAATGTTCCTGGGATCTTATTTGTTATAGCCACAAACCAGTTTAGCATACTTCAATTATACCTCAATAAAGTTAGAAAACTTTCTAAAATAATTTAAAAAGGAATGCCCTTAAAGAGAGAGGGTTTTTTTGTTTTAAGTTGGTGAGGGGTGGTTGGAGTAGGTGAGCCAAGGTGAGGAGGAGGGGGTTGAAGGGGAGTAAAGGGACCCAGGAAGAAGTTGAGTCTGAGGGAACAGAAGAGAAGACCAGTGAACATGCCCAGTTAGGGATGGGGCCCAGGAGAGGGGATACCAGAGGCTTTAAGACTAATGTCATGTTGGGCGCCTGGGTGGCTCAGTCGTTAAGCGTCTGCCTTCGGCTCAGGTCATGATCCCAGGGTCCTGGGATCGAGTCCCACATCGGGCTCCCTGCTCGGCAGGAAGCCTGCTTCTCGCTCTCCCACTCCCCCTGCTTGTGTTCCTGCTCTCGCTATCTCTCTCTCTGTCAAATAAATAAATAAAATCTTAAAAAAAAAAAT
>NW_028019633.1:0-689 GCF_054177405.1 Leptonychotes weddellii
TCTTCTGTATAGAAAACAGATACAATACAGCTCAGCCTGTATTATTATTTTAGGCTTAATTTTTCTCTTAATGTTTTTTAATGTTTATATTTTCTTCTTTAATGAAATACAATTAACATACAGTTATACAAGTTTCAGGTGTACAATAAAATGATTCAACAATTCTATATATTTCTCAATGCTCATCTGTATAAGTGTACTCTTAAGCCCCTTTATCTATTTCACCCATCTCCCTCCACCCACCTCCCCTCTGGCAATTATCAGTTTGTTGTCTGTATTTTTGTCTCCTTTTTTCATTGTTTGTTCATTTGTTTTATTTCTTAAATTCCACATATGAATGTAATCACATAGTATTTCTGTTTCTCTGACCAACTTAACTTCACTTAGCATAATATCCTCTAGGTCCAGCCATGTTGTTGCAAATGTCAAGATTTCATTCATTTTTATGACTGAGTAATCCTCCATTGTATATATATACCACATCTTCTTCTTTTTTTTTTTTTAAAGATTTTTTTATTTATTTGAGAGAGAGAGAATGAGAGACAGAGAGCATGAGAGGGAGGAGGGTCAGAGGGAGAAGCAGACTCCCTGCTGAGCAGGGAGCCCGATGCGGGACTCGATCCCGGGACTCCAGGATCATGACCTGAGCCGAAGGCAGTCGCTTAACCAACTGAGCCACCCAGGCGCCC
>NW_028019634.1:0-689 GCF_054177405.1 Leptonychotes weddellii
CCTGGCTGGCTCAGTCCGTAGAGCACGCAACTCTTGATCTCGGGGTTGTGAGTTCAAGCTCCACGTTGGGTGTAGAGATTACTTAAAAATAAAATCTTTAAAAAAAAATCGCCAAGGGGTTTCATGTTGCCACTTAAGACTTTTCCAAGGAGTTCACTAATATGTCTGACACACTCATCACTTTGTATGTAGCTTAGATGTAGGCAGGAAGAGCCTACTAAAGCATCCTTCACAAGGTGAATTTGACATATGTAGCTGTTACATTAAATATTTTATTTACCGCTTTAAATAATACCTTACCAAAGATACACTATGTGAAGTCTTTCTAGAAAAAGAGTAATGATTAGGTTTTTAATTCATGTCTCTCCAGGAGTCTTAAATATTAGTTGACGCCTAGAATCGCTAAATTATGAATTACAGTCAAGAGGTTGTAGGCTCAGGAACTAGACCACCTGATGCTCATTCCTGTTTACCATTTCTAGACACGTAACTTTTTTTTTTTTTTTTTAAAGATTTTATTTATTTATTTGAGACAGAGAGAATGAGATACAGAGAGCATGAGAGGGAGGAGGGTCAGAGGGAGAAGCAGACTCCCTGCCGAGCAGGGAGCCTGATGCGGGACTCGATCCCGGGACTCCAGGATCATGACCTGAGCCGAAGGCAGTCGCCCAACCAACTGAGCCACCCAG
>NW_028019635.1:0-689 GCF_054177405.1 Leptonychotes weddellii
GTGCCCCAGTGGTTCAGTCAGTTAAGCGTCTGCCTTCAGCGCACATCATGATCCCAGGGTCCTGGGATCAAGCCTTGTGTTAGGCTCCCCGCTCAACTGGCAGCCTGCTTCTCCCTCTCTCTCTGCTACTCCCCCTGCTTGAGCTCTCTTGTGCTCTCTCACTCTCTCAAATAAATAAATAAAATCTAAAAAAAAAAAATAGATTTGACAAGTGTGTAACCTTTTAGTCATTCTTGCAACTGTCCATGCTTTGTCTTTCTATGTTTAGTTAGTTTAATTTAGTTTTATTGGGAATGGGGCTTGTCAGGGAAGGTGGGGAGGAAAAGATGCCTTAAGTACTCAGGAACTAGAATATTAGCAGTAAAGACCAAAAAATAAAAATATGGGTCTCATAAGAAGTGTTTAGAGCAGTGGATACTAAATTTGTTCAGGTAACTGAAGTTTGTTTTAAAATCTTGTTTTCTAGTGAACAGAATATAGTAGACTAGCGGTAATAAAAGTTCTTTGAACTGGTAACTTAATTCCTAAATCCCATGTAGTGTAGGGTTAAAGAGCAAAGATACTGAAAATTGGGGGATTTATCCTAATCTCTGAGCTTCATTTTCCTTTTTCTGTACAATGAGGTCTGATCTCAGGGGTCTCTTGTCTGTGATGTTAATATTATTAACCAGATTAAATATTTTAGCAGG
>NW_028019636.1:0-689 GCF_054177405.1 Leptonychotes weddellii
ACATTCTCAACTTTTCCATCTACTTCTGTTGATTACAACTGTTCCTAAAGATTTCTGGGCATTGCAAGGAGACAATAATGAGATGCTCCTAAAATATTTTTTAGGAGAAAGGAAGTATAACTTCTCAGAGGGAATCTATAAAACCAACCCAAGATGCATCACAGTAGTGATACACAATTACCTTAAATGGAAAGAAAAATTCCCAGACTAAATCAAGACTTGATGCTAATCAAACTATATATAAAATGTCACACATTTGAAAATAAATTCTTAGCCATGTTTTATAAATATGGATTCAAATTCTGATCAAAAGGAAGGGTTCTAAATTAATATCTTAGTTCTCAGGGACAGTATACCACAGAAAACAATTATAACATTCAATTGTCCAGTCTTATAACTAATTTTTATTATGAATCTATATTCATCAAGCTAGCTTCTGATTATTATTTTCCAACAAGGTGACCATGTCTTATTTATCCAAAAGATTAACTAATCAACTTCATTTTGGTATACATTCATTAGTTATTTATAACTAATGTGAGCTTATTCAGCATGAATGAGTCTGTGAAACAACCCAACTCAGCTGTACTGATAAGTTCAAGTTTCTGGATGTGCAAAGCTGAGGAACCTTGGTGTATTATTGCATTACCCAGGGTTCCAGCGAAACAGAACCAATAGAATATAGAGAC
>NW_028019637.1:0-689 GCF_054177405.1 Leptonychotes weddellii
CCTCTCTCGCTGTCTCTCTCTCTGTCAAATAAATAAATAAAATCTTAAAAAAGGAGCATTTTTTCCCTAAAACTAAAAAGCAGAAATAAAAAAAATCTGCCTAAATTAGAGGAATTCTGTATAGTCATATGTCCCTATATATGCAGATATACAGGAAGCTGCTCACAGCAGTGGCGTATAGGAGTGGTGGACCTTTGGGCAAGAGATGAGACTTTGCCATTCACCGTTTTATTCTTTTGACTGTGTACCACAAATAGTAATTACTCAAATGTGAATAAAATATATTCCCTAATTTAAAAAGATGGAGTGAAAAAACTGATCATGTATAGCAAGTAGTTTTATAAAACGTACCTCAATTTTAAGTATATAAAAGTGTATTTAATATATATTAATTAATATGTTCACTATAAATAAATGTGCTTAATGGCGGGAAAAAAGCATCCAAGGGAAGAAAAGAATGAAAAGGAAAGACAAATGGTCCTAGTATATTTGAGAAAAGACAAACCTAGATCACTATGTACATCCAAAGAAGATGAATATTTAAGAAATATAAAAACACTGAGGTTTTGCACATCTCAAAAAATATATAATACAAAACAAGACCAAGGACAAAGACAAAAAGGAAAAGGTGGGACCTTCAAGAAACAAAAGTTTGGTGACGAACATACACTTGAAGAAGAATTTCTCCA
>NW_028019638.1:0-689 GCF_054177405.1 Leptonychotes weddellii
GATATAGTTGGGTTTCTCTGTCTCTTCATTCCTCTCTACCCTAGTCTTTTCTTTCTGGTTGCTTCACATTTAGTCTGGTCTACTTTCTCTAGTTTTCTAAGGTTGAAGGTTAGGTTATTGATTTGAGATCTCTCTTCTTTTTCAATATAGGCATTTACAGCTATACATTTACCTCTAAGCACTGCTTTAGCTGCATCCCATAAGCTTTGGTGTGTTGTGTGTATGTGTGTTCAGCCCTCTCAGTATCTTCTAACTTGTGATTCCTCTTTTGGTCTGTTGGTTACTTAGGTGTGTGTTATTTGACTTCTACATGTTTGTGAATTTCCCAAATCGCCTCCTGTTGTTGTTTTATAATTTCTTTCCATTGTGGTTGAAGAACATACTTTGTATGATTTTAGTCCTTTAAAATTTACTGAGGCATGCTTCATGCAGCAATGTATGATCTATTCCGGAGAATAGTTCCATGTGCCCTTGAGAATAATGTGTATTTTACTATCATTGGATGAGAAACCATATACATTTGAGTTTACTTGGGATTTAAAAATAGCTGTGGTGAATCTCTTTGCAAAGTAGATTTGTTTTTATAAAAGCATTATTTTATTATAAAGCTGGATTTTAAAATGCAGTTTGGAAAATAGGTCCTATTTCAAAAATCAAGTGGTGAATTTGGAACTTGGACAGGAGAATAA
>NW_028019639.1:0-689 GCF_054177405.1 Leptonychotes weddellii
CATGTACATTGACACTGATATTGGACATTGACACTGATACAGTGTTGTCATCCAGACTACAGACCCGATGCAGATTTCACCCGTTTTTGCTTGTGTGTGTGTGTGTGTGTGTGTGTGTGTGTGTGTGTGTCTATGCAATTGGATTCAGTGTAGAGCTTAACGGCAACCACCGCCATCATGCTGGTACCAAACAGATCCCCACAAAGGAGCTCCTCCATCTGGGTTCTCTTTTGCATCACTTCACGACTTCAAGGAGAACAGTCCCCATCTGCAGTCTCCGTGTCTTTAACACCAAACCCTTTCTCCTCTTCCTCTTCATCGGACACCTCACAGGTCCCAGGCTCAGAGTCGTCAGCAGACAGCCTAGGCTGTCTTCCTTGTATTACTATTATTTTATTTTCCCCTCTAATTTTGTGGCAGGAGAAACTAGCTTACCAGAAGCATGAGGCATGAGATTTAAAAAAAAAAAAAAGTTTCTTTTGAGCAAAGCTATTTAAGTAGCAGAGGCAAGTTACAGTCAAGAAAACCAGGAGGTGGTCTGCAACACCACCAAACAGGGCAAAGAAAGTGAGAGGAACAGTGGGAGAAATGCTTGACATTTAGAGAACACTGCGTTAAGGAAGAACTTTGAACCTCACTTAGATTCAGAGGGGTTTTATGATAGCCCACGGGAGGAAGAAAATGCAGGT
>NW_028019640.1:0-689 GCF_054177405.1 Leptonychotes weddellii
CCCCCCAGGCTTGAGCTGGAAGGACGGACGTCCATCCCGATGCGAGCTGGGAGGCTCGGCCCGGCGCGCACCCCACATGCTTCTGTCCCCCTCGCTCCTGGCAGGAGTTCCCACTGGCCATCCTGCGGGGCTGGGAGTGCTACTGCGCTTACCCCACGCCTCAGTTCAGCCTTCGGGACGCCGTGGACAGCTCGCTGTGTGGCCAGGAGCCTGAGGCGCAGAGGCTGGCCCCGTACTGCGAGGTCTACCAGACACCCATGCAGGGTGAGTTCGGCGCCTGGGGGACGAGCGGGGTCCCGCGCTCCGGGGGTTTGGAGAGGCCAGCGTGGCCGTGTGTGGTCCTGGGGCGGGGGGGCCTCCACCGTCCCTGGAGGCTGGACACGGGACGCTCCTGGCCTTGACCCGAGTCTGGGGACAGAGGTAGTTTGAGGAAGAGCAGGAGAGCGGCGGGGTGGGGCCCGCCACCCCCCTGCAGAATCCAGAGCGTTCCGTGCTGTGCGGGGAGCCAGGGCCCGCTGCTCGGGGCATGGGAGGCCTCTCTGGCCACAGGCCTGTGCAGCCAAGCCCTCCCCTCCCCGGGCCTGCCTCAGTTTCCCCGTCGGTGTAGTGGGAGCCTCAGGGCAGCGGGTCCCGGTGGGGCGGTCGGTGGTCAACCTCTGGACTTTCAGACACTCGCTGCACGGACAGGC
>NW_028019641.1:0-11123 GCF_054177405.1 Leptonychotes weddellii
CCCCGCTCAAGCCTCTTCCTGGGCAAATGTTCCAAGTGGCTCCAGTTTCACGGCTCCCCCTCTCCTCTTCAGACCACATATTACCCACAGCACTTAACTTCATCAGGTAGAGCTTCCAACCCTTCTTACAATTTTCTGTGTGTTACTCATGTCATAGAGGTTAACAAGCTTCCCATGTATAGATTCTCCTCCAGAAAGATGCCGAGTTTTGTGGCAGGACACACACATAAGTGTATTTAGCAGAGTGGTTAGCAAATACACACTCTGCCCCCCAAATATTATTGATTTCCTTGTAGACTGTCTTAATTGCCTACAGCCCCAAACAGTGTGCCTATGAGGTCCCTGGGGTGAAACTCAGCTCCTGGTGATTGCCTCAGGCTCTCTCGGCTCCAGGAGCAATCTTAATGACTGAAAACACATTGGTTGCCCATCGGTGGAAAAGTCCACGTTTCACTGCTATTCTGTCAGCTAGAGCTGGGGGTACAGAAAATAGGTGTCACAGAAAGGATCTTTAGGGTATTGGGCACTCTCTCTCTTAAGAAATACGAGAAATCCGTGTGGGTGTTTTTTCCCTCAAAAAAGAATATCTGGCTGGTTTTGTGCAATTTGCCAGCTTAGCGGGTCCATTAAAAAAAAATGTGGTTGGATTCCAAACATGAGCAAATTTAGTTTTAAGTTCTTTAAAATATATTTTTAAGTGACTAGGAGCTTTTAATGGTTATTTTTCCATCTTGCTACATATCTTAAGCAGCTCAATAAATATCTGTCATTCGCACACTAGAAATAAAACCAGCTTTAATGCACATGGCACCACACTTACGGGTCGCCCTATTGTTATCATATATAGAAAACAGCTGGGAACTTGACAGCGCCAGCATAACACTCATGATTTTGGGTAGATCTGTCCTGGGTTTCCTTCCCTATCACAAGGCTAACGTTCTCTTCAAAGAGAAACAACCAAGACGTAACATATAACCTTTGACTATGCACTGGATATTCTTTTCATAGTTAAGTAAACAATAATCCAAAACAGCAGGTATCTTATTAATTCAGTAGTGTCAGCCATGGTTAAACTCTTTTCATTTGAAAAGAACAGCTCCACACTTCTTTTCCAAAAATATACCTCTGTATCTAATTTGGGAGAATTCATGTGGGTTACACTCTTCATTCTATATATGCATGGAATTTCCATATAGTACCTAGCCCAATTAAATTTTTCCTTGCGACTAGCCTTCTCAGACACTGACAAGTAAAACATTTGGCTTTCAACAGCATTTCAGCTCACTGTTCAGGAAAGTAAGTTGCACTGAGCAATGTCAAGTTTATACTTACAAGAAAATCTCTTAGGAAATGGAGGAAAACAGAAACAAAACCAACACAAGTTTAGAATAGAATGCTAAACAATGAAATGGAGGGTTATTAACTCTCTGCCACTTGAAGATTGTTTTCCACCCTTTGGCACGCTGAGATAATTATATCCACACGACACTATTATACGTGCTGTTTGCCTACTTCAAAACTGTTCTCCGATGCAAGTATTATTGATTGAAGCTTCTTGTGCATTATGTTAAAGTCACCAGAAATTACCTAATTTCCACTGGGAGCTAATCCATTACTCAAATTTCGTCAAGGAAATTCTGGATGTACTGTGCAAAATTATTAGGTTCCGTTCCTAATAAAAATTGATTCTTTTTTATCAGGGTCATATAGTCAGCTTTAAAAACCTAACACCTCTTCTTTTGCCAAAATCTAACATTCCAGTTATTGATTAAAGCTTCAGAGTTGCTCTGGAAGGTATTAGATTCTCTTTTCCGTTTAGATTGGGATTCTTCTATTAGATCAATACAGCTGTAACCATCTGTTGGATTCAGCTCTTCCCATCAGCTTGTCTTGACCTGTAATTTATCTAGAGTTGGTAGGGTCAGTAAGGCTCTTAGGAGATTTAGGAAAACCGTCAAGAATGAAGGCTGAAAAATCCAATAAAGATTGTAAGACAGGCAACAGTTTTGCTTTCTGTCCATAACATGAAACACTTGTCTCCTTCCTCCCAGATAGAAGCACACCTCCTTACCTTTCCCTACCTAAAGGAAGGATTTCCTAACCTCATTGGTTTATACCTGAAATACTGACTAGCCTATACAGGAGTCCCTGTGGCATAAAGGACAAGGATACTGTAAGAGAAAAGATCTTCCTCTCTGTCTCTTTTGCACTTTCTGCTTTTGCCACAGGATTATCAGACCTCAGACTGTATTATTCATGTTCTCCAACTTCTTCTGGTTCTGAGAATTTGGATGGAGAAGAAAAGAAAAATTCCCTTTGTGGACCCAGCTTTCTCTTTCTCTCTCGGTCTTGCTTTAGCTCTCACTGTTTCCACAAATACAGGAGCATTCTGGGCCCAAATTTTAGATTCACAAGACATTATTTACAGCTAAGCCATTAGCTCCAAAAACTGCACCAGCCTATCAATCACTTGGGAAGCATCTATGACAATATTTCATTCCCTGAATTATATATCTGTATATACAACTCCTCTGAAAAAAATCCAAAACAAGAGCAGTGTTTGGCAGGAATTCATGCATTTCTAGATCTTTCTTTTAATGGCGTCAAATTACACCAAAAGGCTTTCTTATAATCTCCAGAAAGATTAGCTCTGATATCCACCTGATGGGAAACAGGATTGGCCTTCTTACCCTATGCCATTAAATACTACAACCATAACCACTAGAAAGTCATGTCAAGTTGGATTCATGTAAGATCAAAGAAAATCGGGCGCCTGGGTGGCTCAGTCGTTAAGCGTCTGCCTTCGGCTCAGGTCATGATCCCAGGGTCCTGGGATCAAGTCCCACATCGGGCTCCTTGCTCGGCAGGAAGCCTGCTTCTCCCTCTCCCACTCCCCCTGCTTGTGTTCCTGCTCTCGCTATCTCTCTCTCTGTCAAATAAATAAATAAAAATCTTAAAAAAAAAAAAAAAAGAAAATCATTAAGACGTGAAGTTGACATTAAACACAAAACAAAAAAAGGCCCTCAGCACATTTAACTCAGACTCTCTTTCAAATATGTGTAATCTAAATATATTACATTTAGACGTGATCTTCCTACTTGGAAGTTCAAGGTTCAGAGTCAGAGGAATTGGGATTTCCTGTCACATACAGCCTGTAAGATCCTAGGCAGGACAATTGGTCTCCCTGAATCTTTATTTTCTCACCTATAGGATGAAGCTATTTAGCAATCCCTTTCCCTTTTGGATTTGTGAGAATTAAATAAAATAACAGATTAAAAGGATGTAAGAGTATTTAGTTCACAAGTGCTCAATGAATAGCAATGATTGTAACTGGATTAAACATTGAGTCATGACAAGCTCAGCTTCTTGAGAGTTCCATTTTTTGAAGAAACATCTTTAAGGTGAGCCATATTCCGCCTTCCCTATGATTTTCACTTCATTAGCCCTAAATTTCTGATGCTTTCATGTCTAATTCTGTCATGAATTCTTTGGGTTTGCTAAAAATATCAAATTATTCTTCTTCCAAAAATATGATTCCTTGCTACTTTAGCATCCTAGTTTCCTTGAAAGTAACCTAATTTATCAATAAACTTATTACATAAAATTCTGACTCTGAGACCTGAAGCCGACATCCAAGTTGTCATCTGACCAGGGGAGAGTTCTGGGTCTCAGCAGGGATGGAGTGTTTGCTTGCTACCGCTGCTGAGGGCGGGGGTGGGGTGGGGTGTGGGTGTGTGTGTGTGTGGGTGTGTGTGTGTGTGTCTGTCTGTCTGTCTGTCTGTGTGTCCATGCTATACTCAGGAGCTGTGTCCAACCCTGTTCTCAACTCTGTACTATAGACTGTAAACTAAAACTTAAAGAATTTATATTTTTTCCTGTTAAACTGTATTTTTCTTGAAATCGGGATGAGGGAGGGGACTGGAAAAGGAAATGGGTGTTCTTTTTTTTTTTTTTTTTGGTGTCCTGTACCAGTTACTTTTTATTCAAAGTTTCTCAATGTCTTTCCCCAACCACTTGCATAATAAATTGAATGCTTTTTAAAATTACACATTTGCTGGTCCGGCCCCTTGTCCTCTGAATAATGAATTTCAGAGCATGGCTCAAAAAAATTCATGGAAACATAATTCATAAGACTTTTTTTCTCATGAAGCTATTAAACATTTACTTCTCCCTAGAAAAACATTTCAAGGACAACCTTCATAAATACTAGAAGCACTACCATTTTTAACCATTTAAAATTTGTAAAGGACTTCAACAAATACAAACACTCTTTCATGATTACCCATATAACAACTGTATGCACTTATAAAAACAATCATGTATATCTAATTTATTTACATCTATCTAAAATGCTTTGAAAATAGCATTTAGGAGGGTGCCTCGGTGGCTCAGTTGGTTAATTGCCTAACTCTTGATCTGGACTCAGGTCTTGATCTCTTAAAAAAAAAAAAAAAAGGCATTTAGGAAAACGTGCATGTGTATGTAAATATTTGTACTATCTTCAAACACATTCAAATATTACTGACTACCCAGAAAATTTCCTAAAATTTCAAACTTAATATACCCATTACCTGTTTAAAAATGTAAAAATAAAAATAGGGACGCCTGGGTGGCTCAGTCAGTTAAGCACCTGCCTTTGGCTCAGGTCATGATCCCAGGGTCCTGGGATCGAGCCCCTCATCGGGCTCCCTGCTCAATGGGAAGCCTGCTTCTCCCTCTCCCACTCCCCCTGCTTGTGCGCGCGCGCTCTCCCTCTCTCTCCCTGTCTTTGGCAAATAAATAAAATCTATAAAAAAATTAAAAATATAAAAATGAAAATAATACATGGTATGGAAAGTTCTGAAATGAAAAGTGAAAGTTTCCTTTCATTCCATGCCTAGTTCTATTCCATGAAGGTACAACCAATTTTTTCAGTTTTTCTTTACATTTCCTCTTTTGGCCATGTTCTTTTTTTTTTTTTTTTTAATTTATTTGACACAGAGAGAGAACGAGAGAGGGAACACAAGCAGGGGGAGTGGGAGAGAGAGAAGCAAACTTCCTGCGGGGCAGGGAGCCTGATGTGGGGCTCGATCCCAGGACCCTGGGATCGTGACCTGAGCCGAAGGCAGACACTTAAAGACTGAGCCACCTAGGCGCCCCGGGCCATGTTCATCCTTGAAATAATCTGTTTTCACCTCCATTTCTTGGTTCTTGAGATGTAAAAAGGGCCTACTCACTCCTATGAAAATATATGGAAATTAACTCACATGTACTACACTTCCCTAACTGCCCCCATATCCCCATCTGTCTTTTTCCCTTCTTCCAACTTTTCTCAGTTATAATTTTTTTTAATTTTCTATTATTTGCATCCTTAGAATGAGATAGTATCTTAAGCAACCTACTGGATTATCTGTAGGCTTCAGGCAATATTTCTCACTCGTTAAGTATGAATAGTAAAAAAAATAATGCCTCGCCACCTCCCTTCACCACTTTCCCTCCCTCATGACCCAGCTTCTTCCTATTACAGCATTACCTTTAAATCATCAAC
Source organism: Leptonychotes weddellii (assembly GCF_054177405.1). Taxonomy (NCBI): domain Eukaryota; kingdom Metazoa; phylum Chordata; class Mammalia; order Carnivora; family Phocidae; genus Leptonychotes; species Leptonychotes weddellii. Next base: position 5,528 of record NW_028019641.1, read on the forward strand.
GTTTATTACATTTACATTCTGTTCTAACTATAATCGTCTTCCATTGCAATTATCCAAGAAGCAGAAAGTTCCTAGTTGGCCTTAAAGCATGGTTCATTTCCAATCTCATATTCTTCTCACCTCCGAAGATGATAAAATTTAAATAGAAAAATTAGTGTTATGACTGATTGGAAAGGTATAGAAAAGTCAAATAAGTTGGCAAAAACTCTGGCTTGTGCTTTCAGATAATTCATAACATCAACTTTGTGTCAGTACTTCCTTTATATCAATGTCCATAAATAGAAAAAATATCTTAAGATTATTGGTTGTTTTGAGGGTAAGTTTGGAGAACTGATCATTTGATTGTTCATGGTTTAGAGTAACCCAGAACTGTTACATAAAGAAAGCTCACTGTAACTCTAGATGCCCTCTCAGAACACATTTTTATAGAGAGCTAGGTGGCAGGGGTGGGGGCAGGAAAAGTATCCATTTAATAAAGATTTTGATCAGATAAACTGAATTTGCACCAAACTTTCTAACCAACTACTCTTTCACTGTCAATGTAGTGTATAAATATGTCTCCAAGAAGCAACAAAGACCATCTAGATTCCAGGGTCCTACGAGAATATATTCTCAAATTATTTGTGACTGCTTTTATCATTAGCCCAATGAAGTAAAGCAATATTTATGGAAGACCATTTAAAAACATTCCTCTGGAGTCTAGATCTTATTTGCTGATCAAAGCTATGTTGTTCTTGAATCACATCATCTTAAAACCCCATAATATTACTTTTCCTAGGTTTGATTTTGCTCTTAGACCCTCAGCTATAATGTAGAGAAGTTTACAAAATCCAGTCTTACAGTTATTAATCCTTCAACAACTCATATATGGAAAACCCATGGACGAATTTCTTTTAGACCTAAGTACCAGAAAAGGGATTTGAGCTTCCCTGTAAAATTAGCACACTATTTATATATATAAATTTTATAACAGATTTATTTCTCTCCTTACTTTAGCCTCTAGGAGACTCAAGAATGAAATCGGCACACCAATTTTTTTAAACTATGTAATACCCTGTGGTTTATATATTTGGATTTAAACTACACTAGCCTCTTATTTACATTTACCCTTTTCCTGTCTTTAACTCTGTATTATTTTTATATTCTACCATATTATGTCCTGGTAAGTGTATAAATACAAAAATATCCATAGAAGTACAGTTTTTCCTAATAGACTTATTTTACCCATATTACAGATGAGACTATTTTTAAAACCATACATCAAGGAGATAAAAAAGGCATCCTAACTTGAAAAATGAATCCTCAATAAAGACAGTTTGAACCCCAAAGTCATAGAAATAAAGTTCAAGCTGAAGCTGGGTTATATGCATACAGAGTCCTAGTGAGAAAGCAGACATAATTGATAAATAACTGTACACAGCAATTCTTTTACATTTAAGGAAATTTCCTGACTTTCTGAGAGCCTAAGTTTGGTCCTTCACCTCGAAAATTCAGTAGAATTAAAGTGAAAGGAAAACAGAAGCAACTAGTCCTTACATGGCTCCTCATCCTGGAGCCGTCTTCTGTCATGGTGTCATCTAGGTGATTTAGACCCTAAAGTGTTCTTTTGTCTTCTTTGTCTAAAGTCATTCCCAGATTAGTTTGTGACTTGCTTGAACATGTTTCCCAGCAGTGATCCTGGGCTCTCCCATTCACTTCTGACCCGCACCTGCTCTTTTCAAGTGTTGCGCCAAGAGTGGTGAAGGCCTAAACAGAGGCGTGCTGGCCCGTTCACAGAGACTATTCAGAGAACTGTCAGGGGAGGGGCAGTGGGCGGGATGGAGGCCCTCCAGAGAAGAAAGGAAAGTGACCTCTTAAATCAGAAAATGACCTTCTATTTGTCATTGGTTGTCTAAGTAAGTGTAAGGGGACCACCTCCTCCATAATACGCTTTGTGATACCGTAAATGTTACACGGCCTAAAATGGTGCTTCTGAAAAGATTGGATGAATTATTGGTATTTAAAACTAATCAAGTGACATGTTTAGATATACAGAAAGAGTATAAAATCTATTATATGACTGACATTCATAAATATTTACTCTGTTCTAAAAACAAAGCATAAACATATTTGGAGACATTTCTGCATGAAAATACACAACGGTGGCAAGAGATGTGCAGACGACTTAAGTTGGTTTGGGATTCAATGGTTCAATTGCTTCTACTGATTGGGATTCTATGGTTTGGGATTCAATCATTCAATTGCTTCTACTGAAAGAGTGCTGTGATTCTTCTAAACCATCCGTTCTACAGTAGAAGAAGGACTCACACTGATCTTTTATCTAGTAACCTAAAAATAAGCAGAAGTTGTAAAAATCAACCACTAGGGATATTTACACATTTGCCATTCCGAATGCGGCCTTGATCGGAAAACCGATCGTCATTCACGTTGGGTATCTCTCTCCACTAGACAAGTTGACGGAACTTGTGCTTCAACTTCTTCTACCAAGATTTTTGGGCCACTGATCTATTCCAAAAGAGAAAAACTGGCCCTGGGCTACACTTTTCCATCCCAAGGATGTTTATAGGCAAGGCTGCCAGGTTACCATCGCCACTCTGAACCGAAAACGATTCGCCATTCGATCATTCATAAGCAGCCCTTGTCTGGAAGAGAAAGCATTAAGAAACAGAGCAGCAAATATGTAGACTGAGAAGAAAGGGGATTTTTAATAGTTAGGACGGAAAGGGGCATCACAGAAGAATGATGATAGCTGAACAGGGGATAGAGACAATGTACTCAGAAATTCTGATAAAAATGGACAGCATCCTCAGTCTTTGTCGACACAAAATAAATTAGGAGCAAACATGTCTGAAAAGTTCAATGAAATGCAGAATGAGCTGAGGCTTTCAGAGTAGGAACAGGCATGGTATGTATTTCTATCGCGTTGTGTCTATACCCGAGCTCCGCTCTTCCTGGACCCATCTCCACAGGAACCTTATCGCTGGCCTAAATCCATCTATTCTGAATTAGCTCTATTTAATATTAATGCTTATTGACTAATATACACATTCTAGATTCCTATCTTATTCAAAGTTCTTTTCACACAAATTAAAATTTCTGACGCTGCTGTCCATAAATATTTATAGAGTACCTCTTTACACTAAGGCATGTAGATGACCAAAATTTTACATATTTGAAAAGCCAAATGATTTTTTTTTTAAACTAAACAAGCCAAAAGCAGCTTCTGGAAAAATCTGCAAGTCCATATGAAGTGTATATCCACTATGTATAGCCAAATGAGTGCTGAAAATACAAAATGGTTAAATACTACAGAAAAACCAGCTCCTTGTCAGTCATACACCTAAAACTCTCATTTATCAAGGTTCATGAGACAAACACACTAGAGAATTAGTGTAGCAATTGTAAAAGCTCCAGGGTGTTTTAATTTTTTACTTAATTTCAGTGCTATGGATTGAATTGTGTGCCCCCCAAAATCAGTATGTCAAAGCCCTTCTCTCTGATGTGACTTATCAGGAGATAGGGTCCTAGGGAGATAACTAAAGTCAGATAAGGGCATCAGGGTGGGGCCTTCATGATGGAATCAGTGGCTTTATAAAACCAAGGAGAGATGTTCTCTCTCCAGCAGGTGAGGACACAGTAAAAAGGTGGCAACCCACAAACCAGGAAGAAGAATCAAATCACTGGGTACCTTAATTTTGAACTCCTCAGCCTCTACAACTGTGAAAAATAAATATCTATTATTTAAACCACGCCATCTATTACCGTGTTTTGTTGTAACAGCCCAAGCAGACTAATACAATTCACTGTAAAATATTTTGAAATTAAAATAGATCACTGATAGTAAAATGACTTAAAAAAAAAAGAAAAAGAAAAAGAATACTCTGGAAAGAATTTATGTTTTACAATACGAAATGAACATTGCGTTAAAGAGGTTAAAGAATGTAAAGAATGTAAAGCTTATTTGTTTGCCTTGGACATAAATAACAAAAATAACTGGTCGAGGAAGAGATACTTTTCATATAATTTGAAGTCAGTAGAAGTTAGGGCAGAAATCAACAGAAAGTGTATTTCGCTGCTGAAAATAGCAAAGATGGAGTTGTTTTTAACTGAGTGTTGATGCAAGACACAAGGGAAAATGGGGCATGATGTAATAATCAATTAATGCACATAGATGGAGCATAAATCACACTAATGTACTGAAAAGCCCCTACTGAAATACTGGGCCCAATGCAAATCTTTCTCCTCGGTCTGCATTAAGAGTTTCCATCTCCTCATTGCAACATCTCCCTAAGAAACTTCACCATTTCACAAGACCATGAACCTAAAGATCTTCTGCCTTCCCTCTGGATGGCAAGCTCCCTGAGGAACATGATCACATTTTGTTCAGCTTGTGCTTTGCTTATCCTTCTCTTTCCAGCCCTGCTACGGGCCACCCAAAGATGCTGGAGGGCCTTCAGTCCCACTGCTGAAATAAGAAAGATACTTCAGAGTCTCAAACTGGAATGGATTGTAACTTACTACAGAAGGAAATCAGTAGATCTTCAGAGAAGGGGACTTTTCTTTATACATATTTCTTCTGCCCCCACACCTCTATCCTCCACCTCTCATACAAATGTCTCTCACTGATGCCCATGATGAATAAAGGAGGACAAAAGCCTGGTGGTCAAATAGAGTTTGAAATAATTCCATTTTAATTTATCTGGTACATGTGGGTTAAATGGGCTTTACACACTGACCTGGGAACCTGTTGTTTTTTTGTGATAAAATACATTATTTGTTTTCCAAAGAATTCAACTTGCAAATACACTTTTGGAACACTACAGAAAAATACCACCTATGTTGGATATACTTTTTGACATTTTATTTGTTTTTTTTAAAGATTTTATTTATTTATTTGAGAGAGATAGCAGAGCAAGAGAGCACAAACTGGGGGGAGGGGCAAAAGGAGAGGGAGAAGCAGGCTCCCAGTTGAGCAGGAAGCCTGACACAGGGCTCACAGGGTTCCATCTAAGGACCCTGGGATCATGACCTGAGCCGGAATCAGACAGTTAACTATTTAACCAACTGAGCCACCCAGGCGCCCCTTTTTTGTCTGTTTTTTAACTATATAACATTAATTACACCCTGGCATTAATATTTAGATTTAGAGATGTAAATACATCTGAAAACACCCAAGCTAGAATTTCTCCAGGTAATTTCAAAGTATTTTTGGTCCATGGAATCACTATGCCTTCTTGGAATCTTTTGCAAAGTCGCCTAGAGACCACCAGCTACCATTAAGTAAGTGGCAGCTTCTGCCTGTTCAAATATCAATAACCACTGCAATAAGCACACTCAGCAAGGAAAAAAAAAAAAAAAAAAACACGGTAGTATTGAATACCCTTCCATTTTAATCAACCAGATTCCCAATTCTAATTTTGTACTGAGTTCTCCAGGGAAACTTTTTTTTTTCCATTAGTTTTTTTATTGTTATGTTAATCACCATACATTACATCATTGGTTTGTGATGCAGTGTTCCATGATTCATTGTGCATAACACCCAGTGCTCCATGCAGAACGTGCCCTCTTTAATACCCATCACCAGGCGAACCCATCC
>NW_028019642.1:0-689 GCF_054177405.1 Leptonychotes weddellii
CTCTGATTTCTGCACCCACTTCTTTACCTGACACCCTAGCGGGACAGGCCGTCCTCCCCGTTAACTGGGTGCTTTCACGGGATGGGCTCATGGCCGGGCAAGGCTGGGAGTTCTGGCTGGGACTTGCTCTGGGCGGGAACAGGACCCCTCGGGGCTGTTGTCTGTTCCACACCGCGGTCTCTGCGTGGCCCTGCAGACACGTGTGGGAGAGCACACACCTGAGCCAGGAGCCCCTGGGGAGCTCTGCTCTCAGGAGGGACGGAGAACCCATTGCCAGGAGCCACCGAAATCTAACCCGGAGAAAAGACGCCGTTCCCCTAGGAAACGGGCTGAGCCGACCTCAGAATCAGCAGGTGGCCCGTCGGAGCACCTTTCCAAGCGGGCGTGACCAGGGAGGCCACGGTGCCGTGGGCTTCCACATTTCCTGGGAAATCTCAGACCTGATCCACGTGTATCAACAGGCTCTACTCATTCTTGTGACATTTTGTGGAACTTTTGGTTTGGTGTGTTTAACTTTTCCATCAGGACGGGTTAACGTAGCTTTTCCTTCCATTTCGAAGAAGGCTCATTATTATTACTGTGTGCGGATTACAAATAGCACACGTCGGAATTTTAGAAAGGATGGGAAATTGTAAGGAGCACATAACATTCCCCATAACACATAAGAACACAGGGTGAATGGGAAGGGG
>NW_028019643.1:0-689 GCF_054177405.1 Leptonychotes weddellii
AAAAAAAAAATTAAAAAAAAAAAAAGCTATTTGATTTTCAAACATTTTAAATTTTTAATGCAAATTTTTTACTACTCCAATAAGCACATTGTTCACATAAGTTTCTAGGTATTTTTAATACTGTACTCCAACAATTACTCTCTTAGTTTGCCTCTCAACCTTGAAAATGGAAATCATGATTTGCTTGCTACTATTGAATGGTACTGTCTGAAAATCACTCAAAATACATTTTGTAGAAAAGATTTTTTTATAGTACATGCTTCTCTCAAATCAGACAATATGAGTAATTATTGAACACAGACTTAACAATTACTTAACCATACCTCTCCCCAAAGGGAGTGGATTATTAAACTGCATTTATTCAACTTAATGTAAAGCAGTATGATGAAAATCTTAACTGGAGATTTTAAGTTAAGATTGTAAGTTAAATATGTTAAATGAATGTTTGGAAGCCTAGCACACAAGTTTGGAAGAGGACCTATCAATATAGTGTAGGCACACGTGGATAAAAAACTAATAAACAAAATTCTCCTCTTCTTCAATAAAACAATAAGGAAACCAGATAACAAAGTAGGAGATGAAAGGCTACTGGTGGGACTTGAGACTGGGATGAGGTTAACTCTTAGGAACAAAGACTGAGAAACAAACATGGAGCTTCTCAGTGGCTAAAAGTGAAATCCTCTCCAAGG
>NW_028019644.1:0-689 GCF_054177405.1 Leptonychotes weddellii
AAATTAGATCAGACAGGTAAAAATTCAGTGAGAATTTCAGGTTCTTCTATGTTGACTTATTTATCTATATAACCTGCTATCATTATCACTCATTTCATTATTATTGCCAATAACTTTAATCTGTTCAAGTACAAACAGCTAACACAAATAAAAATACAGAATATACTTTTTAGAAGTGTATTTTTAAAATACAGAATACGCTTTTTAAAAATACAGAAATCATCTAAAATACAGAGTACACTTTTTAAAAAGCATAATATTTTAAGGAGTTTCTTTTGTATTATATTATGATTCATAGTAAAAAATGATAACTTCCTGTGTACAGAAAATGCTTCCCCTCAGTAAATCCCCCAATGCTTTGCAACTCCAACAAATTAGAATTGCTTCTTCTGAATTGAAATGACTATAACTTTGATATGAAGTCCTGGGAGCATTTTACAATTACGAAAATAGAAAAACTCTAAGTAGAAACTTCATTTCTTGTTTGTAAAGGATAAATGACCACATAGCAGAGATATTAGGAATCAGCGAAGATCAGGTAGATGTAAATAATTTGGGTTTCATCTTCCACAGGGAAATGAAAATAAATGTTTAGATCTACAATTTGGAGCTAACTACCTGAAGCCTTAAATTCTCAGTACCTTCTTTCATTTCTAAAAGCAGATGTTAATGAAAAACGTCTGGAGATG
>NW_028019645.1:0-689 GCF_054177405.1 Leptonychotes weddellii
AGCATCTCACGGTTGAAGCTTCAGGGAGAAAGGAAAGAGGCAGCCATCACAATGAACACATCAGTATTTCTTTTTCTTTTTTTTTATTAAGTTTTTAATTTTAATTTCAGTATAGTTAACATACTGTGTTGTATTAGTTTCAGGTGTACAATACAGTGATTCAACAATTCTTTTTTTCCCAAGTTTTTATTTAAATTCAAATGGTTAACATATAAACTCCTGGTTTCAGGAGTAGAATTTAGTGATTCATCACTTTCATACAATACCCAGTGCTCATCACAACAAGTGCCCTCCTTAATCCCCATCACCTATTTAGCCCATCCCCCTACCCACTGCCCCTCCAGCAACCCTCAGTTTGTTCTCTATAGTTAAGAGTCTCTTATGGTTTGCCTCTCTCTGTTTTTAATCTTATTTTATTTTTCCTTTCCTTCCCCTATGTTCATCTGTTTTATTTCTTAAATTCCACATATGAGTGAAATCATATGGTGTTTGTCTTTCTCTGATGGATTTATTTTGCTTAGCATAGTACTCTCTAGCTCCATCCATGTCATTGCAAATAGCAAGATTTCATTCTTTTCGATGGCTGATCCTTTACCCAAAGGATACAAAAATATAGATTTGAAGGAATACATGCACCCTGATGTTTGTAGCAGGATTATCAACAACATATATATATGATATATATATAT
>NW_028019646.1:0-689 GCF_054177405.1 Leptonychotes weddellii
ATCTACGTTCATTTCCTCAGCCCATAGTCTCCATAACTGTTTTCCTCCCCAAGTCCTAAATTAGCCCACGGCAGGTTTTCCCGTCCCGGAAGTTTCTGGAATGCCGTCTTAGGAGGCCTGGGGCATGCATTGTTCTATGGCTGCACTGTCCAGCAGGTGGCCTCTAACCACATGTGGCTATCTAAACTCATTAGAATGAAGATTACAGACTGAGTTCAAGTGCTCAGTGGCTGCACATGGCTGGCGGCCACCGTCGTGGACAGTGTGGCCACGGTAGATTCTGTCTCCCAGCGCTGCTCCGAGCTGTGCCGTCCTGGCCCCATCATTTCGGCCACCGGTCAGAGCAGTACCTGCTCTGCATCTGGGGGCTGCCCATTTGTTGGTTTATCCCACAACGTATACGGAGCATCTCTACGCGCCCGGTGCACCCAGGAATCCTCGGAGCTGAGTCTTTGGTAGAGTTCACTGTCTCATACTGCTCATTAGAACCTTTTTTTTTTTTTTTTTTAAAGATTACATGTATTTATTTGAGAGAGAGAGGACGAGCAAGGGGAGAGATAGTGGGGGGGAGAGACAGTGGGAGAGGGAGAAGCATACACCCTGCTGAACTGGGAGCCCAATGCGGGGCTCGATCCCACGACCCTGGGATCATGACCTGAGCCGAAGGCAGATGTTTAACCAACTGAGCC
>NW_028019647.1:0-689 GCF_054177405.1 Leptonychotes weddellii
GCCTGGGTGGCTCAGTCGGTTAGGTGAAGCACTCTGGATTTCCACTCAGGTCATATTAGGGGTGGTGAGATCAAAGTCTGCAATGGGATGCACTGAGCATGGAGACTGCTTCAGATTCTCCCTCCTTCTCTCTGGCCCTCCCCCTGTGCTCTCAGAAAAACCTGGGGCGCCCGGGTGGCTCAGTCGTTGAGCGACTGCCTTCGGCTCGGGTCGTGGTCCCAGGGTCCTGGGATCGAGCCCCGCATCAGGCTCCCTGCTCCGCGGAGAGCCTGCTTCTCCCTCTCCCTCTCTCTGCTGCTCTGCCTACTTGTGCTCTCTCTGTGTTAAATAAATAAAAAAATCTTTAAAAAAAATAAAAAAATCTTTAAAAAAAAAAGAAAAGAAAAGAAAAACCTTCCTAGCTGACCACTTACCAGGAAGGCTTGTTCAGCCTTAACAGCTTTAAAACTCAAAAGAACCCGTTAGTAGAACCAAAGGTCGTTTTGGAGTGCTGGATTTTTACCGAGATTCGTGGTACATGTACATATAGGTAAACACCTCACATATATGGTAGCTTATGCACAGCCTTCACTGATCATTTGAGTGGCTCTGAAAAGAGCCTTTGGTTTTTCTTCTCCAAACGTTCAGGTCACTCACTGGGATTCAGGGCTTGGAAATTACTTGCTCTGGACTTTGTGGTGGTGGCTCTC
>NW_028019648.1:0-689 GCF_054177405.1 Leptonychotes weddellii
TCAAAATTCAAATACAGAAATATATAGAAGAAAAATGTGGAATTTTCCTTTCATCTCCTAATTCCTCAGTTCCATTTATCTTAGACTTAACAATTTGGCGTATACACTTTCAGACCTCTTTCTCTACATTTATATACACATACATTAAAATACATAAATATTTTAAACATAGCACACTATACATATTTGGGGTTTTTCCCCAGCTACTTATATCTGCGATCATTATATGTTGGTGCATATAAATTTATCACACTCTTAACAACGCATCATCCCATAGTATGATGGCAATCAATTGGCAATCATAAAATCAATTTATAATGGCAATTAATTTACTTCTCTGTCAATGGACATTTAGCATGATTCCAGTTTTCACTGACAAAGTTGTGTTAGACCATACATTTTATGTATGTTGGGATTTTGTGGGGTTGATTCCCAGAAGTGGAATTGCTGGGCCAAAAGTTATATATATTTTGATAGATTTTGGTGTGTAGATTTTTTTTTTTTTTTTTAAAGATTTTATTTATTTATTTGACAGAGAGATAGCGAGAGCAGAAACACAAGCAGGGGGAGTGGGAGAGGGAGAAGCAGGCTTCCCGCCGAGCAGGGAGCCCGATGTGGGACTCGATCCCAGGACTCTGGGATCATGACCTGAGCCGAAGGCAGACGCTTAACGACTGAGCCACCCAGGC
>NW_028019649.1:0-689 GCF_054177405.1 Leptonychotes weddellii
AACCAACTGAGCCACCCAGGCGCCCCAGAAATATAATAATTTTAAATGTAGATCACTCTTAAATGTAATCAGTGGGAATTTAGGAAACAGATTAGATAACCAATATCACCTAATTTAAAATTACACAAAAAATCTTTTACAGTAAGTATGTTACATATTTTTTTTTTTTCTTCTTGTGCTTATATCTTAATTCAACTTCCCTGTAGGCTTCTCTTCTATTGTAATATAATTTATGTTTGAACATTTTTTATTGACTCTCCTATCATAGATCTCTATAAAAAAGCACATAAATTCAAATTTTAAAATAGTAGTTTTGTAACTAGTATTGTCAGTGATAAAATTTTCTTCCTAATGGTATTAACCATGCAAATATTACTATTATACAATTGATAAAATAATCTAAAAATATTACAAATTTTAGTAAAATTATTAAACCTAAAAAGTCAAATTTTATTGGAAACTAATATTTTATGAGATGATTAGGTGATTTTTAATTCATATATTGAAGGATGAATATCACATTATTCTAAAATGAAGCTAATCAAAAGTATTCTATACATCTATGGTTTCCCATAGTATATTATGGAAAATGATTAGGAAAAATAAACAGAAAATAGGACCTAACATCCACAAAAGGGCTTAAGGAAAACATGAGATATTATGTTTTCAAATGGAAGTATGATATGGAG
>NW_028019650.1:0-689 GCF_054177405.1 Leptonychotes weddellii
TGATAGCCAGGACTCACAGGTCCATGAAATAAGGGGAGTATTACCCCCCATAACCCACGAGTAAAATTTTTCTTTCTCTTCTGACTTTATCCTCTGCTGGCCGAGGGGTCTTAGTACCAGAGGGAAAAGTGCTTCTACCAGGAGACACAACAATGGTTCCATGGAACTGACAGTTATTCTTATTACTCCTATTACCCATTATTACCCCTAATGACCCATCATTACCCCTAATGACCAATAGCAGATTTTTTCCTCTTCTCCTGACGTTATTCTCTGCTGGCCTAGAGGAGAAGTGCTTCCACCAGGAGACACAATGATTCCACTGAGCTGGAGGTTAAAACTGCCACTCAGATACTTCTGCTTCCTTATACCTCTGAATCAACAGGCAAGGAAGGGAGTTACTTTGCTGGCAGGGGTGATTGATCCTGACTACCCAGGGGAAACTGAACTATTCCACAGTGCAAGGAAGATTATGTCTGGAATACAGATCCTTGAGGGGTATCTTCTAGTATTATTATGCCTTATGATTAAGGTCAATGGAATCACTTCCACTGACTCTTGGTTGGAGCAATCATAAAACTCCCACCAGGTTTACAAGAAGGGAACATGGACCCACCTCTTCAAGGAAGGAGTGTCAAAGTTGTAAGATTAGATGAAATGAGAAGTATTGTTGCATTCATTTAAGAAAA
>NW_028019651.1:0-689 GCF_054177405.1 Leptonychotes weddellii
TTTTTTCCCCCGTGGTGTCCAAATTAGAGCCTCTAACTTCTCTCTAAATAGGTCAGAATATCTTGTAATAATAGCTCTAGCCTTCTGCAGACCTTGTGCTCCTGATCCTTGCAAGTGGATGAAACCACTTTTATGTGAACGTTGAACTCAGCCGTCCCTGTTCTCCACCTGATCACACATGTATGCCTGCCTCTGCACCTCTCTGGTCAATAGGTTTGCAGAAACCCATAAGGCAACCAGTGGGGCCAGCAAAATTCTAATAGAGGCAACCTCCCGCGGGTTAGGGATGCTTTTCTGCGGACTCATTGGGCAATGTGTGGCCTGATTTTTTGTAGGAGGAAGGTGTTATAAATGGTTGTGGGGTTCCTAGGATAGCCCACCCATTTAACCCATAATGCTTTAAGTACCATATAAAATCCTGGCTCGCTATGGTCATGATTTGAACGCATTCACAATTCTCAACCTGGAGCTGAAGAGATGAAAAGTAGTGAAGGCCCTAAAAGGAATTTTCCTAGCTAAGAATGGAAGACAGGAGAATGTCTTCCAAAAATGACCAATTTGCTAGATAGACAGATTGAGTTTGTTTGAATTCTGAAAAACGGAGCTTTATCACTGCCGAGACATTTCTGTGGTCACGTTGTAAACTCGCTTTGTGTGCAGACGGGGTAAGCTGCCTGCATGCGGTATTG
>NW_028019652.1:0-11120 GCF_054177405.1 Leptonychotes weddellii
AAAAAAAATACTTAACAACCAGTACAGCCCAGGAAGCAACTAATCAGAGCGGATACATATTATTTGCTGTAGACTCTTCTGGATGATACTGTTAGATCTCTGTCGACAATAAAAAATTAACAATACATTTGCCAGCAGGTTATTGTATTTCTATGTTACCAAACCATAGATGAACATTTTCGTCAAGAAAATGACTAGTGTTATAAATAAAATCTTTTTCTAACTTTTCTTTGTAATTAACATAAGCTTCTTTAACAAAAATTATTGCCACGTCTACTATTGGCTGAAACAGTCCTAATTCTTCTAGAGTGGCATAATTAACAGGGCCATTATTAGTCAGACGGACTTGTGTGGAGAAGCAATCATGATTTGAGGAGCTATACAGATCTGGTACAAGGATGTTTTCAAAGTATCAGATAGGACTAAAATGTACTAACTCCAGTTCAGTTCTATCTATAGAACACCTTGATTCTCAAGACTTCATACTTTCAAATTATTACAAATATATAAATTTTTTAGAACTCAGATGCTGTAATTATGTAAGTATTGCATATATAATGTATGTATTGGATTAAATATATTTTATGTAACTTCTAATATTAAATATATAATCTCTAATCTAATTTTACATAATTTCTAATATTTATCTAATATGATTCACAGTATAACATATACATTATATTATTATATATGTTATAGGAGTATATTATACATATAATTATATACTTCTAATGTATGATTATAATGTATAATTATAATTGTGTAAACATACATAGTTATATAGTTTATAAGATATATACACATAATTTGAATGTTCTATATTACCTCACTCTATTAAAAGAGAGACAGTAGGGGAGCAGTGTAGTGTAAGTAATGGAATGTTTCAGATCTTAGGTTTGCTCTTACTAGCTATACAACCTAAATGTGCTTTATTTCTCTAAGTTTTAGTTTTTTTAACTTTAAATGGGAAAAGTAATACCATCTTAGAATTATAAGTATGAGGTAAGGAATGTATATGGAAGCCTTACTGGGGTAGCTGGTATTGGGTAGGCATAAAATACATTGTCTGGTAAAGCAGAAAAGGAGGGAGGAGGTAGATCAGAGTAGCAAGAAGCCGCTTTTACCTGTTACTATATTTACTTACATTGTTTCGATTCCAGTGATCACATTGAACTACTTTGTAATATATAACTGAAGTTTCAAAAACAGAGCATGGATTTAAAAATTCTAAAACAGGAAAAAATATTTTGATGTTCTCAAACAAGTAGTAAGCGGCTATTTCTTGAGTAAGTCAGGGCAGTGAGACTTATGAGGATGAAAATGACCAATATGAGGGGAAACTTTGCAAGTACATCAATTGTAGTGTGTGGTTTGTGATTATAGAATGTTTACATGGTGGGAAAATGCTGATTTCAAATGACTCTTCAGTTTTACAGAGTTCACATCAGGGTTAAGACTAGTGACTGTAACACAAGAAGGTTGATGTAGAAAAACCAAGCCACGAAGTCAAAACTCCCCAAACAGTATTTGGCTGAGCCCTTTGCAGTTAACAGAATTCTCCATGTGGCTTTCTCAATCCTGCAGTCAGAACTCCCACCAGAAATGCTAGTGAAGATTCCCCGAACCAGAAACAAGCATCATTGTGAAAAGATTTCTGCTTACTTTGCTTCTCAAACTTGGAAGTTGGTTAGCATTTCTGGTTTGACCACCAGAGGTTTAAGAAAGGAAAATAGTCTTCAAGAGTCTTAGCAAATATTCCAAGCATAAACAACACTTAGTATTTTTGTTTCATAAAGGATTAATATTTGTACAAAGAGAAAACAAAAATGTCTCTGTATCAGATTTCTCAAAAAAATTTTAATTTGGTAGACTTAGGAAAGGGAAAGAAAAAACGGATATAGCAAAGTTTATATCGATTTTTATCATCATATTGAACTTGTCTAGGACATCTGGATTATTTAGGATATCATTTTATCTACATATGCTGTATTTATATGATTATTTTGTCAAAGAAATTCAAAACACTTGATATAAATTTAAAGCTCTGTGTTTACATCTGAGTGCCAAACAGCCTAATTTTTTTTAACATTGCTATAAACAACATTCTGATATCCTTCTGCATAAGGCTCTCAAAATATTGAAGAAATCCCAAGCCCTTTCTTGCCCTACTCTTTAAGGGAAGGTATTGTCAGCTTTCTTGCTGGTGGGATATTAGAACACAGCAGACGGTAGTGATGTGTTTCACATTCATAAAGGCAAGGGCATAACCATGGCAGATACTAAAAAGATATAAAAGGTAGATTCCCAATCCCATAAAGTCTAGAAACATGTTGACATAATGGGTAAACCAGCAGGTAAACCTTACAACACTGAGTGGAGGATAGAGGATGCTTTAAGTAAACAGTTCTAAATCTCCAGTTTTTGAGGCAAGGTCAGAAACAGATTTTCTGTGGGAATCAAGCAGGGATAGAACAGCAAATAATTCTGTACTTACATGGCATTCATTGGCATGCATCCCCCTGTATATACAAATATCTTGTCTTCATTTTTTTTTAAAGAATTAATTTATCTGAAGAGAGAGAGGGTGAAAGAGCACAAGCTGGGGGAGTGGCAGAGGGAGAGGGAGAAGCAGGCTCCCCACTGAGCAGGGAGCCCAACGACGTGGGGCAGACACTTAACTGACTGAGCCACCCAGGCACCTCTTTTGCCTCCATTCTTGAAAGATATGTTCACTAGATGTAGAATTCTAGGGTGACCAATTATTTTCCCTTCAACTCATGAAGGATGAAGGATGTCAGTGTTCCTAGCCCCTAGAGTTTCTGCTAAGATGTTGGCAGTCATTTGAATTATAGTTCCCCTATATGAAATGAAGGCTTTCTGTCTTAATCCAGCCCCACTTTCCAGCAGTTATAATTGTCCTAAAGTTTGTCGTGTGGTTTAAGTCATAAGACCGTGGCTTTCTATCTGAGTTCTAGCCATCCCATATATGTGCCCCTCACAGCAGCCTGCATTTGGGTTAGGTTAAAAAAAAACAAAAAAAACAAAACCTGTTAAAAACATAGGAAGCATATCATGCCATTTCCTTCATCTGAGTGTTGAATCCTCTTCATTATCATCTTATTTTTGTTCACTCTCTGGAGCCTTCAAGTGGTTTTATTTTTTGTTTTATGCAGATTTTTGTAGTTTTATCTACAGAAGGGTTTACCTGAGAGGAGCTCATTTAGCCATGACAGGAAATAGAATGCTCGCAGTATTATGCACCCTGTATTTCTCAGACTGGACTAGATAAATGGTTAAAATACAGTCATAACAATAGTTTTAAAGTAAGTTCCAGCCACACCATTACCTACTCAGAGGGAATTTTAGCCCTCGTCAATTTTTTCCCAAATTACTTGGAAATTCTCAGTGGATGTTTCATTTACTCTCCATACATGGTGTCTCATTTTCTTTTCTCTTTCTCTGGCTTGCTATAACTCTTATCCTTTGTGAGAATTTTGGCCCAATATAAGTTAGAGGAAACAGTTCTCACAAGAGACTACCCTCACTTCTGACACCAACTACAAATTTAGGGGTTTCCCTCAGCTTTGATAACTTACCAGAAGGGCACCAAGAACTCTCTGAAAACTATATGGTTATATCTTACGTAAGGGAGGGAAAGATACAGATTGAAATCAGCCAAAGGAAGCAGTACATAGGGCAGAATCTAGAAGAAGCACCAAACACAGAGCTTCTATTCTCTCCCTCTGGAGTCAGGATGCCTTACCCTCTTGCTATCAGTGTGTGACCATATACAGAGAGTATTGCAAACCAGGGAAGCCCACCTGAGCCTTGGTGTTCAGAGTATCAACTGTGGGCTCCATCATGAGGCCATGATTGATGGCCATGTGGTTGATCTCAATCTCTAGTCTCCAGCCCATCTGGGCATGACCAAAAGCCCCCTCTTCCCTAGATTGCATTGTTGGTTGCTCAGACATGGTCATCCCCCAACGCTAAATACTGTTGAGTATCGCCCTTTCCCACCCTAAATCACTTTGTTAGACCATCCAGCATGATCGGAGGTCCTAAGGTAAACAAAGACACTCCTATCAGGAGAAATGGTCTCCCAGAATCTGAGATTACCTACCAAAGGCCAACCCTTCTCTTTGGGCAAGGCCAAATTCTTTACATACTTGTTATTAATGGCAACCAAAAACAGTAAGGTAAATACTGATACCCATTAATCCCTCAAGGATATTCAGGGCACTGTGTTCTTGTTGCTACAGAAACAATTGGTACTGATGTAGTTGACACCTTGTGTTCTTGATAACCCATGGAGTTTTCAGAGAAGCAGGTCTCTTTACTTTTTACTGATTATATTTTTTCTGATTATTAACCTCTTATGTGAATTGATGGCCCCAGCACAGAGGGCAATCCCATGGTAGAAACTATTATCTTTTCTTTTTGCCACATTTTGTTTCCTCTGCTGGAGATGCTCTTCCTACTTATTTTTGCCTGGATAACTCTTGATTCAGATCAGACGTGACTTCCTATAGGAAAGCATCCTTGACTGCGTCAGTGTTGGGGAGATGCTGCTCCTAGTGCTCTCACAGCATACTTGGCTTGCCTCTAACCCCCACAAAAAGTGTGATGATATGACACATTTAACCTTCCCAATACTCTGGACTATGAATTTCTTAGGGCAGAAATGGGTCCTATTTACCTTTGCATGTCTGGCATCTCTCATGACATATGACACCAAATAAGGGGTCAGCAAATGATTTTTAAATGAGTGCTATACTTTGAAATGTCACTCCTCTGAAACTGACCTACTGTTTTTAAATAAAACATGTATAGCTCTTCTGTCTTTTCTCTTTGACTGTTTACTGAAAAGATTTTTAGTCCCTCAGGCTAGGAGGGAGGGTTCCTACAGATCCCTAATATGTCCACTCAGGCTTGAATCCTGGAGTGAGCAGAGTTTAATATCAGTCTGGGACATGTTCATTGACCAGAATTTATGCCACCATTGTACATTAAAAGATTAAAAAAAAAAAAAAACTGCACCTGGACCTTTGCAGAGAAACTTCATTTTCCTCTCAGAAGTAACAGGACTTCTCTAGTTCAGAGGTTGCAGGAGAGGTTCTCAGAATATAGTGCTTTATTTCTCATAATGATATGATGTTCAAAATTATCATGACATGAACATCCATGTGTAAATCATATTTGTTTATAGGCAAATGAAGAAATATAAAATAATCCTGATATTATTCAATTACCTTGGAATTCTTTATTTTTTCAAGTTCTTTGCCCGTTTTTAATTTTTTTAAAGTTTTTGTTTAAGTTCCAGTTAGTTAACATAGTGTGTAATATGAGTTGCAGGTGTACAATATAGTGATTCAACACTTCGATTCATCACCCTGTGCTCATCACTGGTACATTCCTTTTCTCCATCACCTATTTAACTCATCCCCCCATCCACCTCCCTTCTGGTAACCATCAATTTGTTCTCTGTAGTTCAGAGTCTGTTTCCTGGTTCTCCTCTTTCTCTCTCCCCCACCTCCCCCCTTTGCTCATTTGCTTTGTTACTTAAACTCCACATACGAGTGAAACTATATGGTATTTGTCTTTCTGTGACTGACTTATTTCATTTACTATAACACTCTCCAGCTCCATCCATGTCATTGCAAATGGCAAAATTTCATTCTTTTTTTATGGCTGAATAATATTCCTGTGTGTGTGTGTGTATGTGTGTGCCATACCTTCTTTATCCCTTCATTAATTGATGGACATTTGGGCTGTTTCCATAATTTAGCTATTGTAGATAATGCTATGATAAACACTGGGGTGCATGTATCCCTTTTGAATTAGTGCATTACTAATACCTAGTAGTGCAATTGCTGGATCATAGGCTAGTTCTATTTTTAACTTTTTGAGGAAACTCCATACCATTTTTCACAGTGGCTACACCAGTTTGCGTTCCCACCAGTAGTGCAAAAGGGTTCCCCTTTCTCCACATCCTCACCAACACCTATTGTTTCTTGTGTTGTTGATTGTCACCATTCTGATAGGTGTGAGGTGATAGCTCATGGTAGTTTTGATTTGCATTTCCCTGACGGTAAGTGATATTGAGCATCATTTCATGTGTCTATTGGCCATCTGTATGTCTTCTTTGGAAAAAGGTCTATTCATGTCTTCTGCTCATTTTTTAATTGGATTGTTTTGGGGTGTTAGTTTATAAGTTCTTTATATGTTTGGACACTAACCCTTTATCAGATGAGTCATTTGCAAGTATCATCTCTCATTCTGTAGGTTATCTTTAAGTTTTGTTGATTTTTTTCCTTTGCTGTGCATAAGCTTTTTGTTTTGATATAGTCCCAATAGTTTATTTTTGATTTTGTTTCCCTTGCCTTAGGAGATGTATCTGGAAAGAAGTTGCTATAGCTGATGTCAAAGAAGTTACTGCTGGGGCACCTGGGTGGCTCAGTCAGTTAAGTGTCTGCCTTGGGCTCAGGTCATGATCACAGAGTCCTGGGATCGAGCCCCATGTTGGGCTCCCTGCTCAGTGGGGTGTCTGCTTCTCCTGCTGCCCCTCACCCCAATCATGCTCTCTCTCTCACTCTCTCTCAAATGAATAAATAAAATCTTTTTTTTTAAGATTTTATTTATTTATTTAACAGAGAGAGACACAGCGAGAGAGGGAACACAAGCAGGGGGAGTGGGAGAGGGAGAAGCAGGCTCTCCGCTGAGCAGAGAGCCCGATGCGGGGCTCGATCCCAGGACCCTGGGATCACGACCCGAGCTGAAGGCAGACGCCCAATGACTGAGCCACCCAGGCGCCCCTGAATAAATAAAATCTTTTAAAAAAAAGTTACTGCTTGCATTCTCTTCTCTTCCAGGATTTTTATAGTTTCAGGTCTCATATTTAAGTCTTTAATCCATTTTGAATTCATTTTTGTGTATGGTGTAAGAAATGGTCCAGTTTCATTCTTTTGCATGTTGCTCTCCAGTTTTCCCAGCACCATCAGTTCAAGAGACTTTTTCCCATGGGTATTCTTTCCTGCTTTGTCGAAGATTAATTGACCATGTATTTGGGTGTTCATTTCTGGGTTTCCTATTCTGTTCTATTGATCTATGTGTCTATTTTTGTGCCAGTACCATACTATTTGATGACTACATCTGTAATATAACTTGAGTCTGGAATCATGATGCCTTCAGCTTTGCTTTTATTTTTCAAGATTGCTTTGGCTATTCAGGGTCTTTTGTGATTCTATACAAATTTTAGAATTGTTTGTTCTAATTCTGTGAAAAATGCTATTGGTATTTTGATAGAGATTGCATTAAATGTGTAGTTTGCTTTGGGTAGTATAAACATTTTTAAAATATTTATTCTTCCAATCCATGAGCATGGAATGTCTTTCCATTTCTTTGTGTCATCTTCAGTTTCATTCTTCAGTGTCTCATAGTTTTCAGAGTAAGGTTAGGTTGTGTATTTGAGATTTTTCTTGTTTCTTGAGGTAGGCCTGTATTGCTATGTCCTTCCATCTTAGAACTGCTTTTGCTGCATCCCAAAGATTGTGGACTGTTGTGTTCTCATTTTCATTCATTTCCATGTATTTTTTTTTAAAGATTTTATTCATTTATTTGACAGAGAAAGACACAGCGAGAGAGGGAACACAAACGGGGAGTGGGAGAGGGAGAAGCAGACTCCCTGCCGAGCAGGGAGCCCGATGCAGGACTCGATCCCGGGACTCCAGGATCATGATCTGAGCCGAAGGCAGTCGCTTAACCAACTGAGCCACCCAGGCGCCCATTTCCATGTATTTTTTTAATTTCTTCTGTGATTTCCTGGTTGACCCATTCATTGTTTAGTAGCATATTGTTTAACCTCCATGTACTTGTGGCTTTTCCAGATTTTTTCTTGTGGTTAACTTCGAATTTCTTAGCATTGTGGTCAGAAGATGTGCATGGTATGACTTCAGCCCATTTTTATTTGTTGAGGCCTGTTTTGTGTTCTAATATGTGATTTATTCTGGAGAATGTTCCTTGTGCACTTGAAAAGAATGTATATTCTGGTGTTTTAGGATGGAATGTTCCAAATATATCTGTTAAATCCATCTGGTCCAATGTGTCACTCAAGACCATTGTTTCCTTATTTATTTTCTCTTTAGATGATCTGTCCATTGATGTTGATGTCCCCTATGGTTATTGTATTAGTATCAACTAGTTTCTTTTTTTTTTTTTAAGATTTTATTTATTTGACAGAGAGAGACACAGCAAGAGAGGGAACACAAGCAGGGGGAGTGGGAGAGGGAGAAGCAGGCTCCCTGCTCCGCAGGGAGCCGGATGTGAGGCTTGATCCCAGGACTCTGGGATCATGATCTGAGCCGAAGGCAGATGCTTAACGACTGAGCCACCCAGGCGCCCCTCAACTAGTTTCTTTATGTTTGTTACTAATTGTTTTATGTATTTGGGTGCTCCCATGTTGCATGTTTGGGTGCATAAATATTTACAATTGTTAGATCTTCTTGTTGGATTGTCCCCTTTATGATTACATAGTGCCCTTCTTGTTTCTGGTTACAGTCTTTGTTTTAAAGTCTAGTCCAACCAGAGTATTGCTTGCTACTCTGGTTTTCTTTAGACATCCATTTACATGATAATTGTTTCTCCATTCCCTCGCTTTCTTTCTTTTTTTTTTAATTTTTATTTTTTTAAAAGATTTTATTTATTTACTTGACACAGAGAGACAGCTAGAGAGGGAACACAAGCAGGGGGAGTGGGAGAGGGAGAAGCAGGCTCCTGGCTGAGCAGGGAGCCCGATGCAGGGCCCAATCCCAGGACCCTAGGATCATGACCCGAGCCAAAGGCAGACACTTAATGACTGAGCCACCCAGGCACCCACGTTCCCTCGCTTTCAATCTGCAGGTGTCTTTAGATCTAAAATGAGTGTCTTGTAAGCAGCATATAGATGGGTCTTGTTTTTTTTTTTATCCATTCTGACACCTTATATCTTTTGATTGGAGTGTTTAGTCCATTTAAATTCAAAGTAATTATTGATAGACATGTGTTTATTGCCATTTTATTGCTTGTTTAGTGGTTGTTTCTGGAGATTTTCTCTGATCCTTTCTTGTCTTTCTCTCTTTCATGTTTTGCTGATTTTTTTAGTGCTATATTTGGATTTCTTTCTCTTACTCTCTGAATGTTTATTAGTGGTTTTTGATATATGGTTACTATTAGTTTTGTATATAACCTCTTCTGCATATAGCAGTCCAGATTAAGTTGATGATCGTTCATGTTTCAACCCATTCTTTTTCCTCTCCTCTCCATGTTTTACATATATGTTATTATATTTTATATCCTTCTTTTGTGTGTGTGAACCTTGACTTTTATGCAAACATTCATTTTTACTGCTTTTTTAAAAAATTTTATTTTGTTATGTTAATCACCATACCTTACATTATTAGTTTTTAATGTAGTGTTCCATGATTCATTGTTTGCGTATAACACCTAGTGCTCCATTCAATACTTGCCCTCTTTAATACCCATCACCAGGCTAACCCATCCCCCCACCCCCTCCCCTCTAGAACCCTCAGTTTGTTTCTCAGAGTCCATAGTCTCTCATGATTCGTCTCCCCCTCCAATTCCCCCCTTCATTTTCCCCTTCTTACTATCTTCTCTCTGTCTCTCTCTCTTTTTTTTAAACATATAATGTATTATTTGTTTCAGAGGTACAGGTCTGTGATTCATCAGTATTACACAATTCACAGCGCTCACCATAGCACATACCCTCCCCAATGTCTATCACCCAGCCACCCCATCTCTCCCGCCCCCTACCACTCCAGCAACCCTCAGTTTGTTTCCTGAGATGAAGAATTCCTCATATCAGTGAGATCATATAATACATGTCTTTCTCTGATTGACTTATTTCACTTAGCATAGTACCCTCTAGTTCTATACACGTTGTTGCAAAAGGCAAGATTTCATTGTTTTTTTTTTATTTGATGGCTGCATAATATTCCATTGTATATATATACCACACTCTTCTTTATCCATTCATCTGTTGATGGACATCTTGGCTCTTTCCTTTAGTTTGGCTATTATGGACATTGCTGCTATAAACATCGGTGTGCATGTACCCCTTTGGATCCCTACATTTGTATCTCTGGGGTAAATACCCAGTAGTGCAATTGCTGGGTCGAATGGTAGCTCCATTTTCAACTTTTTGAGGAACCTCCATACTGTTTTCCAGAGCGGCTGCACCAGCTTGCATTCCCACCAACAATGTAGGAGGATTCCCCTTTCTCCACATCCTCGCCAACGTCTGTCATTTCCTGACTTGTTAATTTTAGCCATTCTGACTGGTGTGAGGTGGTATCTCATTGAGGTTTTAATTTGGATTTCTCTGATGCCAAACGATGTTGAGCACTTCTTCATGTGTCTGTTGGCCATTTGGATGTCTTCTTTGGAAAAATGTCTGTTCATGTTCTGCCCATTTCTTGATTGGATTATTTGTTCTTTGGGTGTTGAGTTTGATAAGTTCTTTATAGCCCTTTATCCAATATGTCGTTTGCAAAATCTTCTCCCATTCTGTCGGTTGTCTTTTGGTTTTGTTGACTGTTTCCTTTGCCGTGCAAAAGCTTTTTATCTTGATGAAGTCCCAATAGTTCATTTTTGCCCTTGCTTCCCTTGCCTTTGGTGACGTTTCTAGGAAGATGTTGCTGCAGCTGAGGTTGAAGAGGTTGCTGCCTGTGTTCTCCTCTAGGATTTTGATGGACTCCTGTCTCACATTTAGGTCTTTCATCCATTTGGAGTCTATTTTTGTTTGTGGTGTAAGGAAATGGCCCAGTTTCATTCTTCTGCATATGGCTGTCTAGTTTTCCTAACACCATTTGTTGAAGAGACTGTCTTTTTTCCATTGGACATTCTTCCCTGCTTTGTCGAAGATTTGTTGACCATAGAGTTGAGTGTCCATTTCTGGGCTCTCTCTTCTGTTCCATTGATCTATGTGTCTGTTTTTGTGCCAGTACCATACTGTCTTGATGATTACAGCTTTGTAATAGAGCTTGAACTCTGGAATTGTGATGCCAGTAGCTTTGCTTTTCTTTTTCAACATTCCTCTGGCTATGCGGGGTCTTTTCTGGTTCCAT
>NW_028019653.1:0-689 GCF_054177405.1 Leptonychotes weddellii
AGTCCACCTAGGCCTGCCTCAGACCCACGCTCCCCCTAGCGGCTGGACCCACGCCACAACACTGCCCTGCATGCCTGGGTCTCACCCCAGAAACCCTTGCCCCTCTCCCCCATACTCGACCCAAATCAGCCTCCTGACCCAGCCCCGCTTCCCCCTTTAACTGTCCTCCAGACTTTCTAGCCGTGGGCAGCATGGAAGGTACCATTTTCCCAAACGGGTGAATGAGTTGGGCATAGAAGCCACAGAGCCCCATGTCTTTCTTTTATGCCTAAGAGACAGGACTGAACTGAAATTTCGTGACAATGTCAAGGCAGAGGGAGATCCTGACCGGGTCCTCTCAGCTGTGAGGTCAGGGATCATGTCTGACCCGTGACAGAAGCAAGGAACAGGAATTTGGGCTCAGACATGGATTTTTGGCCCCCCCTTCTCGTTGGTTCAGCTCCTACCACATGTGCTGCTTAGGACCTTAACTCTCCTAACATAGTTGACACGGGATCGATTGTGGGGAGGCCAGGAGTAACGATGGACTTCTTCACCGGGACTCCTCCTAAGCTTTCTGCGTGAACGCCTTTCCTGAGGCTCTTCCTAGATGGAGTCAGCAGGATCTCAGTCTCCAAGGCAGAGAGGGCTTTGTCCTGAGGCCATTCCCCAAAGCCCTGTTCCACTGCCCCAGCCTACTGCCTTCCAGC
>NW_028019654.1:0-689 GCF_054177405.1 Leptonychotes weddellii
TCTCAGGGTTTGCTTGAGTTTCCAGTCCTGTCCCCATGGCATGCGTACTCTTGGGTGGCAGTTCCCATAAGACGACACTCAGGAAGTGAGCTGCCACAGCAAGGAGGAGTCTAAAGGCACAGCCTCTGCGTGTTCTGCTAACTGTCCTCCACCAGGTCCATGTGCGCAGTCACCGGCCCGTCTGTCCCCAGACCTTGCTCTTCCTGCACTAGTCCTTTGCCTACCCTGAGTCCTCCTGCCAGGAATGCGGTTTCATGTCACACAGGACAGCTCAGCTTCTGCTTCTTTCAAACCATCCTCACTGATGGCTCACTGGATCGTTCCCTGCAAGCTCCCATGTACAAAGGGCTTGGAGGAGCATTGATACCCACATATCCCCACAAGGGGGCTGAAGTGTACTTCCTCAAAATGCCTTAATCGTAGAGATTATGCAAGTATTTTGTAACAAGCAGTATGAGAGGAAGGGAAGTAAACCAGCACTGAGTGAACACCCATCACCTCTCCATCTGTATACCAGGAACCACGCACGTGCCATTTCATGTCCTCCTTCAGTAACTCTGGGAAAACCAAGAAGTCCATGAAGATTAGGAACATGCTTTTCACGCAGGTCAGCACCCCACTATGACTCCATGGGGACAGCTATTTAAGTCTCCTGTTGCTGGTTTATCCAGAAGGAAGTTACCTCCCCA
>NW_028019655.1:0-689 GCF_054177405.1 Leptonychotes weddellii
GGGCGCCTGGGTGGCTCAGTTGGTTAAGCGACTGCCTTCGGCTCAGGTCATGATCCTGGAGTCCCTGGATCGAGTCCCGCATCGGGCTCCCTGCTCGGCAGGGAGTCTGCTTCTCCCTCTGACCCTCCCCCCTCTCATGTGCTCTCTCTCATTCTCTCTCTCAAATAAATAAATAAAATCTTTAAAAAAAAAAAAAAAAAAAAAAAAAAACAAATTCCCTGTAGTTTGCCTAAACATTTTAATACATTCAAATGCATCAGATACTCTTCAGATTTTATATAATTTCAAAAACACTCTTGGAGGGGGCACCTGGGTGACTCAGTCGTTAGCGTCTGCCTTTGGCTCAGGTCATGATCCTAGGGTCCTGGGATCGAGTCCCACATCGGGCTCTCTGCTCGGCTGGAAACCTGCTTCTCCCTCTCCCACTCCCCCCTGCTTGTGTTCCCTCTCTCGCTGTCTCTCTCTCTGTCAAATAAATAAATAAAATCTTAAAAAAAAAAACAGTCTTGGAGACTACTTATTGACTTAGGGTGATCTGGATTGATAGCTCTCCATGCATAAAGTACAAGTGGCAACATGGGATCTCTCATCAATCACCATCATCCCCCAAATTCCCTTTGCTTCTCTGATGTATCCCTTTCTTTCTATATTTCATGTCTCCCAGTTACTCAATTTCCTCCTTTGTTTTC
>NW_028019656.1:0-689 GCF_054177405.1 Leptonychotes weddellii
GTGATGGGCGGCAGCTTTGAGCACGGAAGAACTGACTTTCACCTCCTGCACTTTCAGATCCTCCAGAGTAGGCAGCTCCACTATCCCCGGCATGATGGCGGTAGCCCCAAACCCGAGGAGGCTCCCGCAAACACGTCGCCCCCGTCTCCTTGAATTCCCCTTTCCATATCAATGCATATCTTACTGTACCTCAGAAAATAATTTGTCTGACTCAAGACACCCAAAGTTATTTAGAGTACCAAGGTGCTCACTTGTTATCTCCTAATGTGTTTTGGACTTTGATTATTTTCTATCAAAGAGGATTCTGCCCTCTCTCGTCTGACAATCATTAGACTTGAAAGGGAAGTTGGAAGTGGTGAATTTCTCATCAATTTCTAAATCTGATGGACAATTCAAACCTCTGTACATGTTACTTTTTCAGATTTTATAGCCATCCCTCCTCCTTACATATTGAAAATGCACTTCCTTACGGGAAGGTTTTTTTAACCATAAAGAAATCACTCTCGGGGCACCTGGGTAGCTCAGTCAGTTAAGCATCTGACTTCAGCTCAGGTCCTGATCTCGGGGTCCTGGGATCGAGCTTCATATTGGGCTCCCAGCTCAGCAGAGAGTCTGTTTGTCCCTCTCCCTCTGCACTTCCCCCACTCGTTCTCTCTCTCTCTCAAATAAATAAAATCTTCAATCAATCA
>NW_028019657.1:0-689 GCF_054177405.1 Leptonychotes weddellii
GGATCCATTGGGAACCGGAGAATTCACCAAGACCCGTGTTGTGTGCCCGCAGGTGAAATCGAGGAAGAGGGCGCTCAGGAAAAGGCACATTGTGTAACCCCATCCACGTGAGAGCAAAGCTAAATAGGACAAAATCCTAAATCAGCACACCAAGTGCTCTGTAGGCAGCTGACCCTGAACAACATGTATTTGAACTGCAGGGGTACA
Source organism: Leptonychotes weddellii (assembly GCF_054177405.1). Taxonomy (NCBI): domain Eukaryota; kingdom Metazoa; phylum Chordata; class Mammalia; order Carnivora; family Phocidae; genus Leptonychotes; species Leptonychotes weddellii. The sequence goes on from NW_028019657.1 coordinate 208, forward strand.
TTCATACAAGGATTGTTTTCACCAAATATAATACAGTATTATAAATATATTTTCTCTTCCTTATAGTTTTCTTCAAGTGTTTATTTTAATTCCAGTTTGTCCCAGTTTTTTTTTTTTTAAAGATTTTATTTATTTATTTGAGAGAGAGAGAATGAGAGACAGAGAGCACGAGAGGGGGGAGGGTCAGAGGGAGAAACAGACTCCCTGCCGAGCAGGGAGCCCGATGCGGGACTCGATCCCGGGACTCCAGGATCATGACCTGAGCCGAAGGCAGTCGCTTAACCAACTGAGCCACCCAGGCGCCCCCAATTTGTTCCAGTTTAATTCCAGTTAGTTCATATATAGTGTTCTATTATTTTTTTAATTATTTATTTGAGAGAGAGAGGGAAAGAGAGCATCAGCAGTGGGGAGAGGGAGAGGGAGAAGCAGGCTTCCCGCCGAGCAGGGAGCCCGATGCGGGGCTCGATCCCAGGACCCCAGGA
>NW_028019658.1:0-689 GCF_054177405.1 Leptonychotes weddellii
TGATTGTTCAAACTCTGTTAACTCACTTCTTTCAACTCGGCCCTCTGTGAAAATGAAGAATTATCATCATCCGTCCCTTATTTATTCTGTTACCTGTAACATCAGGAGGCAGTTAAGTCCATCTTTTTGAAGGGAGTAAATCTTTCCCCTTCAGCACCTTGAACATTGATTCATATAATGTTCTGCAACTGGCAATGTGCCTATACACAAAAATTCTCTGAAATTTACAAAATATTCTTCATCTTTTTTACACGTGAAAATGGAGTGAGATTATGTGTTAAAGTATTTGTGATAATTTCTAGTGTAGTGGCTAAAAAATGCTAAACAGCGGGCTCAAATGCAGGGAGGGGAGCGAGGGGATGGGGTAACTGGGTGATGGGCATTAAGGAAGGCACGTGTGGTGATGAGCACTGGGTGTTATACGCAACAAATGAATCGTTGAAGACTACATCAAAATCTAATGATATACTACATATTGGCTAATTGAACATAATAAAAAAAATAAAAGCAACATAGTAAAAATGTTTTAACAAAATCAGAAAATTAAGATTATTTAACCAAGAAAAAAAAAAAAGTTGTCTACCCCAAATCCTTGATCCTTTCCACTGTTTCCTGTTGACCTTCCAGAAGGCGTTTAGTCATTTACATTACTTTAGTTTTTCTCTCAGTACTTTTAAGTCATGGGCCCC
>NW_028019659.1:0-689 GCF_054177405.1 Leptonychotes weddellii
TGAAGAGAGGAAGCACCATGCAGAAAGAGGGCAAATGCAAGGCCCTGAGTCAAGGACCAGCAAGGAGGTAAGTGGGGCTGGATCAGAGTGAGGGAGGAGAGATGGAGTGGAAAATCAGGCTGGAGGAGGGAGGTCAGGGCCAGGTTGTGGTGGCCTTTGTGGGCCATGTGAAGGACTTTGGACAGTATTCTGAATGTGGGGGGAAGCCACTGGAGGGCCCCAAGCAGGAGAGTCATGTGATCTGATCTCCATCTTAAAACTGTGACTGTTACAGGTTTGGGGATTGCTAACTGTGGGCATGGGAGAGCAAGAGCCTAAGCAGGAAAAACTCAATCAGGTACTGAGGAGATGATGATAGCTTGTGGAAGGAAATAAGAAGGCAGTTTCCCTCTTCCTCCAAAGAAAAGTTTCCCCAAAAGTACTTCAGCCAACTTGAATATATGATTTCCAGAATGTGAATTAAATAGTCAAGTTTCTGCTTAGACAGTATTTTCATTCATACACATATTTAAATTATATCTATACAATCAATCTAGAAATATCAATTTACAAATATTTCTTCCTTGTCAAACTCACTTTACATGAAGTAATTTTACTCAGACTCATCACAAGTGTGTTTGACTTCAGTGTCTTTTTAGAGCCATTTTTGGGTCACTTCAACAACTTCCAGGGCACACCATCTTCACTTT
>NW_028019660.1:0-689 GCF_054177405.1 Leptonychotes weddellii
AGCCCTGGGATTCTAGCCTGGCCTAAGTCCTGAGCAGGGGGAGGACTGGATCCCACTGTTTCTCCTTGAAGCTCTTATGCTTCCTGGGACAGGCTGGACCCACACTCTGCCTGAAGTAGTCTCAAGAGGCCTGTTCAATCCCGGGGTTCAAAGGTGGCTATTACTAATCATAACAACTGAACAAGCCTCTTGACCTGTGTGCACCTCAGTTTCCCCAGTTTTTAACCCAGATGGTGCAGAGTCCCATTACCAGGAGAGGTGTGATGATGGGAAGGGCTGAGCGGACTCAGGGGAGGACTGGCTCTATTCTGCTCCTCGCTCCTCCCGCCCTCCTTGATGACCATCCCCTCGCATACCCTCCACACTGCCCTCATCACCCCACCCAGAGCACACCCCAGACGTCCCATCTGCTGGGGTGGCTGCACCCAGATACCTTGCCCCAGGACTCCCTCTCTCCAACCACAGCCTGAGAGGCAGGAGGGCAAGTGAGGGTGCAGGGTGTGCTGAGAGCTGCAGGAAGGGCTGTCCTGCTCGTGGCGGTGTGGCTGGATCAAGGAAGGGACACAGGCAAGGCAGCTCTGAGTCACCGCGTGGGGCTGACGGGTGTCTGACAGTCAAGTCACCCAGGTAGCCTCTGCCAGCCTCTTGACCTCACTCAGGGTACCAGGGCCTGGAGTGCACTTTACCCC
>NW_028019661.1:0-689 GCF_054177405.1 Leptonychotes weddellii
GGTATTAAGGAAGGCAGGTACTGCATGGAGCAATGGGTGTTATATGAAAACAATGAATCGTGGATCAGTACATCAAAAACTAATGATGTATGGTGACTAACATAACATAATAAAATAGTATAAAATTTAAAAAAAGAAACAAAAGAAATGAACAAATGGAAGAAAAAAGACAGAGATGCAAACCAACAGACTCTTTACTATAAAGAACAACCTGATTGCTACACAACCTGTTTCCACATGGTAACTCTAAAAATAAACTATTGGGACTACAGCGTGATAAAAATTTCTGCAGAGCAAAGAAACAACCAGCACAACTAAAAGACATCCTATTGAATGAGAGAAGATATTTGCAAATGATATATCCAATAGAGTTAGTACTCAAATATCTATGAACTTATAGAACTCAACACTGAAAAAGAAATAAAAAACAAATGATCAAGTTAAAAAATGGGCAGAGCACATGAACAGACATTTCTTCAAAGAAGACATACAGATGGCCAACAGACACACGAAAAGATACTCAACATTACTCATCATCAGGGAAATGCAAAGTAAAATCACAATGAGATATCACCTTAACCCTGTCAGAATGGCTGAGATCAAAAACTCAAGAGAAAACAGTTGTTGGCAAGGATCCAGAGAAATAGGAACCCTCATGAACTCTTGTTGGGAATGCAAACTGGTGCAGC